>NW_015390837.1:81014-98623 GCF_001527695.2 Protobothrops mucrosquamatus | reverse complement strand
TATGTCTATCTATCTATCTATCTATCTATCTATCTATCTATCTATCTATCTATCTATCTATCTATCTATCTATCTATCTACCTACCTACCTACCTACCTACCTACCTACCTACCTACCTACCTACCTACCTACCTACCTACCTATCTATCTATCTATCTATCTATCTATCTATCTATCTATCTATCTATCTATCTATCTATCTATCTATCTATCTATCTATCTATCTCTTTTCCAAGGGCTGCATCCTTGAGTAGCTAAGTCTATCCATTTCTGCACAGCCCAATATTTTCTTATTATCCCTTCTTCGGAGGGTGTTTCCTTATTTTTTCCAATACTGACCAAATACAATTCTTGCTGCTGTTAACATATGTCCCATTAAATATACGCTTTCTTTATCTTTCTAAAAGGATGCCTTTACTGAGCGCCCCACCTCGGGGCCCATTCCACGCCCGGGGCAGTGGCAGGATTGAAGTACAGCTCCACTTGGCATAGAGCGGCACCCGCAGCCTCACCTCCAGCCCAGGTGGCTGCCCACATGTGGGAGTCTCCCAGCCACACCTCCTCCCCCTCCTCCACCTTCGGGGAACCTGTCTGGGCAGGGCTGGCTTAGTGGGGAATCCACACAGCTCCTGGGAGAGGCTCCTGTCAGAGCCGGCATCCAGGGAGCCCCACCTGCCGGGCTCTTTAAATCCAGCCTGGCTGGGCTCCGGGGCTCAGACGCAGCAGCTCCACCAGCACCATGAAGGCCCGGGGGTTCCTCTTAGCCCTGGCACTGCTTGCGCTGGGCACCCAGGGGGCTTCCTTAGCCAGCAAAGGGAACCAAGGTGAGTGAGGGCTTCCAATGGGAGTGCCACGGGTGTAGCCTCTTCCGGGATGGAAAGGGAAAAGTTGCTATGGGGCTACACACACCTACACCCCTGTGTGCATGTACACACACGTAAGACCCCCCCAGTGCACTGCTTCCTAGCTGCATTTCTTTCAGCAGCCCGACGTGTCTTGCTCTGTGGCTGGGCTTCCAGGCCCCCAGACGCCCGGAGGACGGTAGCACAGGAGGTGATCTGAGCCCTGCAGTCTCAGATCCTGCCCTGGGTCTTACCTGCTGTGCCCAGAACTGGCTACTAGCCCTTGTGGGGGTTCCCAGCCCCCCCAAACTCCCTTAGAGCTGGAGGATCCCTGCTTTCCTTGCATAGATCCTGGAAGTCTTCTGGAATGGAAGAATCTGTCTTTGACAGGTCTCTTTTTTCAAAGGGGGTCCTCAGGGTGGCACCAAAGCATTAGGATGGCAACCAGGACAGGCATTGAAAGCTTAGCCTGTGTCTGTGTAATCTTTTTTGACTAAACCACAATTCTTTCTCTTCACCCTGGACTGGAGTTGATTGTGGTGGGCAGAGATTTTTTTTTTGGTCTGTTTTTGTGAACATTATTCATTCTAGCAATGCCAGAGGCTACTCAAGGATGCAGACCTTGGAAAAAATACAGACAGACAGATAGATATAGAAGATAGATGATAGCTAGATAGATGAATAAATAGATATAGCTAGACAGATGAATAGATAGATATATAGAGATAGATGATAGATCGATAGATTGATAGATATAGACATAGATAGATAGATAGATAGATAGATAGATAGATGAATACATAGATGAATAGATGAATAGACAGATGAATAGACAGATGAATCTATCTATCTATCTATCTATCTATCTATCTATCTATCTATCTATCTATCTATCTATCTATCTATCTATCTATCTATCTATCTATCTATCTATCTATCTATCTATCTATCTATCTATCTATCTATATATCTTTATACAATATATTTAGCAACTGCCCATCTTCTCAGTGGTGGGATTCAGCCGGTTCGCACCACTTCAGCAGAACCAGTAGCTAATTTTCTGTTGCCCAGGCCCAGAATGGACTTCCGGAAGCAGCATCCAAGCAGAGAACCGGTTGTTCACCGATTTGAATCCCACCCCTGCATCTTCTTCATAGATGGTGTTGAATTCTGGATGGTGTGGAATTCTGACCTTCCTCTGGGGTTCAAGAGTGGGAGGTTCCCCCTGCCTCCCTTTCCTTCTTTATTCTTTCCTAACAGCCCTGTGAGTTAGCTTAAAACGTGGGGGAGGGGATTCCCGAAGAACCTCTCTAGAGATCCCAGGAGCTTTCACCCAAATATTGAACTGCCCATGTCAAAAATTAGGGCAGCTCCCTATTCAGTCACCTGTGTAGCTGGTAGCAATTGCTAAAACCTTGGTGGTACATCATCCGTCCATCCATCCATCCATCCATCCATCCATCCATCCATCCATCCATCCATCCATCCATCCATCCAGCCAGCCAGCCAGCCAGCCAGCCAGCCAGCCAGCCAGCCAGCCAGCCAGCCACCAACTGATCAATCAATCAGTGCATAAATCTATCAATCCATCAGTCCATCAATTCATCAACCCATCGGTCCATGAGACCATCAATCCATCCATCAGTCAATCAATTCCTGCTCAACTGGCTGCTGGATAGGCTGGATGTGTCCTCTCATTGTCCAGAGGAGTTGGAGAAAGGGGAGGATCAAAGGGGAGGATTCTTGGACAAAACCGTTTCAAAGTAGAATTAACCCCCAGAGCCCCCCCCCACTCCTCGCTCTCTCCCGGGGCTTCACTTCTCCTCCGTGCTTTGCAGCCAAGGATGGCTACTGCTACAACATGCCCCCCTTGGGAGACGTCTTTGACACCCAGGACTGCAGCGCCTGCCAGAAGAACGGGTCCTGCTCCACCTGTGCCAGGGATGAACACTGCCCAGGGACCCAGAAGTGCTGCCCGGGAGACTGCGGCTACGTCTGTGAGGAAGCCATTATGGGTGAGACGCCTGTCTTTTTCCTGTCCATCAAGCAGAGGAGTGGGAAGGTGGTCTAAGAAGCCCCCTCCCAAGCCTCTGTTGCTTTTAAGACCTCTCAGTCGGGTCATGCTTTGAGGACCCTTCCTTGATTCACATTCAGTTTGGGTAGAATAAATCGAGGGGTCCTGGATGCTCTCTGGGCTGGGTGGTTTTCTGGCAGACGTTTCATGACCCAACTAGGAAACATCATCAGTGTTAGAAAGAAGTGGGGTGTGTGGAGGGGAAGAGGAGGAGGAGGAGGAGGACGAGGAGGAGGAGGACGAGGACGAGGAGGAGGAGGACAATGACTATGGAGTTCTTGGGGCTCTCTGGGCTGGGTGGTTTTCTGGCAGACATTTCATGACCCAACTAGGTAACATCATCAGTGCTGGAAGGGAGGGGGTTTGCAGAGAGGAGGAGGAGGAGGAGGAGGAAGAGGAGGAGGAGGACTGTGGGGTCCTTGGTGCTCTTTGAGCTTGCTTGTTTTCTTGCAGACATTTCATGACCCAACTAGGTAACATCATCAGTGCTAGTAAGGAGTGGGCTTTGCTTTCAGTTTATATCCCAGTGTCTTGCCCTGGAGTGATCTTAGAGGTTCTTCACTGAGCTTTTTACTATTGGTTTTCTTGATTGGGGTATAGCTTACTTGACTGTTGGTCTGATGTTCACCTTGGAGTTAATCTCTGCTCATCTGGGTGCTGATTGCTGGTGGGGAAGGAACAGGCTGTCCTTGGTTCAGGAAGCGTCCTCAGTCCCTCCTGTTGGGAAGAGACCTCAGAGGCTCCACCATCCGACTGTCCTCAGCACTGCCAAACTGGGCCAGATGTCTTAGTTGAGCAGGGTGGGGTGGGCCGCAGCTCCCAAGATGGACTTCCACCATGTTGCAGGTATATGAAACTTGGTGGCCACAGGAGGATAAAAATCTGTCTCCAGCTTCCTCTCCAATCATGTCGGCCTCCTGTTCAAAGCTGACCAGAGATCAGCAAGAGGCAAGGGACTCCAGTTTACCAGAGATGGCACCAGGGGGGCAGGAGGAGGCCTGGGTGCCTGGGGACAGGAGGGACTCCTGGCTAGGTGCCAGATCTCCTTTGTGGGGCATCACGATGGCTGCATTTGGCCCACGCGGCAGTTCTTGTGGGCTGGGCCTGGCCCACTCAAAGCCAAAGCAGAAATGAAGGGGGCAGAGTGGACTGGCGTATAGGTAGTCCTCATGAGCTTACAAAGTTCATTTAGGGACTGTTCAAAGTTATTGTTGTTGTTAGTTGCGAAGAAGTCATGTCTGACCCCTCGCGACCCCATGGACCACGTTCCTCCAGGCCTTCCTGTCTTCTACCATCTATCTCATGGACTCCATTGAAGCTCCCGCCTCCTGCTTCAGTGACTCCATCCAGCCCCCTCCTTCTCTGTCATTGTCCCCTTCTTCTCTTGCCCTCCATCTTTCCCAGAATTAGGCCCTTCTCCAGGGAGTCCTTCCTGCTCATTAGGTGGCCAAAGTTTATAACACCACTGAAAAAACTGACTTATGACCAGTTTCACACTTACGACTGTTGCAGCATCCCCACAGGGAAGCCTTTGACTACTCTACTCTGGGTTGGGGGGGGCGGCTTGGGGGGGGGGAGGGCTGTCCCAGAGGTGCTTTTGCAAAAGGCAACTGGACTTTTTTTTCCCCGCCCTTGAAAACATTTCGCTTCTCATCTGAGCAGCTTCTCCTGTGAATTCAGAAGCTGGAACTGCAGAAGCTTCTTAAGAGAACAACAGAACAGGAAGGTCTTCTTCTCGGGGGTCTTCTAATCCAATCCCCCCACCCAAGAAGGAGACCGGATACCCTTCCCGTCAAGTGGGCGGTCCAGTCTCTATTTAAAAGCCTCCAGATTCTTAGCTGAGAAGCGAAAGCTTTTCAAGGGGGAAAAAAAAATTCAAGAAAGTCCAGTTGCCTTTTGAAAAAGCCCCTCTGGGACACCCCCCCCCCAAGGGGAGACAATCTTCCCAGGGGCAGCTATGCCCGGTGCCATCTCCCCTGCAAAAGCCCAGCTCCTTTGTAAGGCTTGAATTACAACTTCCTCACCTGCCTTAGGCTGAAGGGGGTGTGTGGAGGGAGGGAGGGGGGATTTGGCTCTGGAAGGGGGGTTAAGAATGCAGATACCTGCCCTCCCCCCCCTCCTCACTTCTGTATTGCATGCTTGGCATGTCTTCCAGTTTCTGGGATTAGTGCTGCAAGGAAAGCTCCCCGGTGTGTCATTTTAGCCAGGGTGGGGCCCCGGTGGCTGTTGACCAAGCAAGCAGAGGCACGGGGCCAGGGTGGCATTCCTCCGGAGGGGAGGGGATGACACAGAGCTCTGGAGGCTGCATTCCTTCCGGCCTCCCCCCTTCGCCTCCGGGAGCTGCCCAGCCTGCTTTACTCCTTGACTTTGCTTTGAGGGCTCTGGAGATTTGTTTACCCCTCACTTGCTCCTTCCTTCCCTCCTTCCTCTTTCCCTCTCAGCTTTCTGAGAGCCTAGAGAAAAGAAGGATGGGGGGGGGGGACACGGTAGCAGTGTTTCATTATTTGAGGGGCTGCCACAAAGAGGACGGGGTCCACCTCTTCTCCAAAGCACCTAGAGAAGCAACGGATGGCAACTAATCAAGGAGAGAAACAACCTGGAATTAAGGAGACACTTCCTGACAGGGAGGACAATTAACCAGTGGAACAACCTGCCTCCGGAAATTGTGGGTGCTCCATCACTGGAGGTTTTTAAGAAGAGGTTGGACAGCCATTTGTCTGAAAGGGTATAGGGTCCCCTGCTTGAACAGAAGGTTGGATTAGAAGATCTCCAAGTCCTTTCCAGTTCTATTCAGATAGATAGATAGATAGATAGATAGATAGATAGATAGATAGATACATAGATATATATATAGATAGATAGATAGATAGATAAGTAGATAGATAGATAGATAGATAGATACATAGATAGATAGACAGATGAATAGATAGATAGATGAATGAAAGATAGATAGATAGATGAATAGATAGATAGATAGATAGACAGATGAATAGTCAATAGATATATAGATAGATGAATAGATGATAGACAGACAGACAGATGAATAGAAGATAGATAGATAGATAGATAGATAGATAGATAGATAGATAGATAGATAGATAGATAGATAGATAGATAGATAGATAGATAGATAGATAGATAGATAGATAGATATGATGAACGGTTGCAGGAATTAGGTATGGCCAGTCTAGAGAAAAAAAAGACAAATGTAGTCTGGATTCCCAGGAGGGAGAGGCTGCATTCCAGAAAGCAAAGAGGCAGCAGATAGTTTGGTCAGGAGGAAGAGAGTTAAGACAGTTCCTCCCTAGAGATGCTCAGAGTATTATCTATAATATGCAAATAGTTAGTATGGTGAGATTCTGTCTATAAGTGGGGAACCATAAAGGAAATTACTTGGAAGTAACTAGATGTATATTTAGGGAGATTCTCAGTCATCCAGGTCATAGTTGTGCCAAAGGTGCTTTTTCAAGAGGCAACTGGACTTTCTTGTGTTTCTTTGAAGACGTTTCGCTTCTCCTCCAAGAAGCTTCTTCAGCTCTGAGTGGATGGTGGGGAATGGAAGGATTTATACTCCTTGCAAACAGCTGGTCATTTGCATCCTTTTAGAGGGTCATTGAGGCCACTTGGAGGTTTACTTGTGTTCTCAGGGTCACCTGAGTGGTGCAAATGGGTGTGGACCCTTCTTGGCTGCAGGATGTTTTCTGTTCTGCATCCCTTCACTGTTGCCCACCCTCCAGTCAGAGCTGAAGAAGCTTCTTGGATGAGAAGCGAAACATCTTCAAAGAAAAACAAGAAAGTCCAGTTTCCCTCGGTAAAAAGCATCTTTGAGATAACTCGATGTATCTTGCTTGGTTCATGGGAGACCTGACATCTGCCAACTTTAGAGCAGAAGGCTTACCATGTCACGGGATTGGCTTTGTGCAAGGGAGGGCAATGCCCCCACTTTCACAGGCACATCCCACCCTACTGTGGGCTGGGAACAGCCAAGCCTTCTCCTGCAAAACATCTCTTCCCCCCCCCCTTTCTGAGAAGGTGGATGTCATGCATTTTTTCTCCCCCCATTGGTTGTACTATTATTATTATTATTATTATTATTATTGATCATCGCACAGTCAGCCAGATGTTCAGACTGGATTTGGCATTTTGTCTACCTATCGAGTCCTTACCAAGGACCTGGGATAGGCAGATGTGGATGTTTGATGGTATATTATTATTATTATTATTATTATTATTATTATTATTATTATTATTATTATTATTATTATTATTATTATTATTATTATTATTATTATTAATTAGACATGAACCTCAGTCAGCTGAACATTCAAATTGGCTGGCACTGATGGTTGACACGAGTTGCTATCAGCATCCTAGGTGTCAACCGGGTATCTCCTTAAAATATAAGATGTTCCGAGTAGCGCAGTTTTTTGTAACATAGCTGGACTTATTGCAGGGAGCTGCAGTTTCTTGATGTGTTTTGCAAAGTTTTTGGACGTAGTTCCCAGTGCCCCGATGACAATGGGTGTCACCGTTACACGTTTCATCCATAATCGCGCAGTCTCGATGGCCAGGTCGCGATATTTCGTCATTTTTTCCAGTTCTTTTTCTTCGACTCTGGCATCTCCTGGTACAGCGATATCAATCAGCTGTACGCTTCGGTTCTCTACAACTGCGATATCTGGCATATTGTGTTGTATTATTATTATTATTATTATTATTATTATTATTATTATTGATCATTGCACAGTCAGCCAGATGTTCAGACTGGATTTGACATTTCTCTCTACCTATCGTGTCTTTCCCAAGGACCTGGGATAGGCAGATGTGGATGTTTGATGGTATTACAGATCTCGTCGCAGGATGGAAGCAGTTCCTAGCAAGGCTGCCTTTTGGAATTGACTAACGGGGAATTTGTCAATGCCGATGATGGTGTTCAAGTGGTGCTCCAGTTGTTTTGGGATTATTATTATTATTATTATTATTATTATTATTATTATTATTATTATTATTATTACTACTACTACTACTACTACTACTACTACTATTACTATTGTTATTATTATTTTGTTGCTTTGCACATACACTGAGAGTTTCTGCGCTGGAGACATATTCGTGTGTCTAATCATACTTGGCCAAATAAAGTATTCAATTCAATTCAATTCAATGATCGTGGGTGGGGCTCATTGGCCTCAAGATGGTGCCACTTACAACAGCCTCAATGAAATGCTCTCTAGCGTTCCAGTATTTGAAGTTCTTTTTTATTTTCTGTAACTCACTGCAGAATATACATGCATCAGAAATGAGCTTCTAAATATCAGGGGGCTTTCCAGGAATATTTCTCCTCCTAGAGGACTTCTAGAGTTGGTTTCCCTTTGTCTCCTGTCTCATCTTGTGTCTCTCTCTGGCTACTGCAGATGTTTGCCAGCTGCCCTCCGTCTGTGGCATCTGCAAGGCGATGTTCCCACGCTTCTTCTTCAATGTTTCCACTCTCAAATGTGAGGGATTCATCTATGGTGGCTGCGGCGGCAACAAGAACAATTTTGAATCTGAAAGTCAGTGTCTCAGAACCTGTAGGTCGACCAAGGGTGAGTACTAACCTCTTGCCAGCTGAAAGCAAATATTAGGAGGCTTCCAAAGGTGGACAGTTGAAGGCCCTTCTCATGGGCCTAGCAGGACACCAGGGATGGTCCTCCAGATCTTCTTTGGAGCTTCTACACGGCTCTTCCTTTTGAGGCCACCTCTCAGTTGGCGATGATATGGATGATTCGAAATACTTTCAACTTCTGGGAAGTGGCCATCAATCAGGGCCTGCTAATCATAGCACCAACATGGTCTGCTAACCATTCTGACTCGTTCCTAGCCCGCGGCTCATAGCAGAATAACAGAGTTGGAAGGGACCGTCAAGGTCTTCTAGTCCAGTGATGGCGAACCTTTTAGAGACCGAGTGCCCAAACTGCAACCCAAAACCCACTTATTTATCACCGGGTGCCAGGTGGGCGTGGCCCACTGGGTGGGCGTGGCTGTGGTGGTCATGGCAGACTGGGTGGGTGTGGCCAAGGTGGGCGTGGTCACCTCGATGTTGCTCGTGGGGAGGGACGCCTGTGGGGGCCGAGCAGGGTTGGGGGAGATCCAGGGGGTCTCTGGCAGGTAGGGTGGTGGGCAGGAGGCTCGTCCTGTGGTGTGAGGCGAGGCAGGGCGGGGGTGCCATTGTCACAGGGCAAGGCGAGGCAGAGGCCAGGGCGGCTGCTGTCTAACACCATCGGCCCCCACACACAGAGGCCAGCGAGCGCATGCGGACTGACAGTGTCCGTCAGCAGCCACAGCCTGCTGGCCCCTCAACTGGCGCACTCTGGGGCTCTGCAGCCCACCGCCAGCAGTTCAGAGAAGCCACCTCTGAGCTGGATAGCTGGCCGACAGCTGAGGAGGCGATGCAGTGGGTTGTGCCCCGGAAAAGGAGAGCATGCGAGGCCAGGAGGGATAGGATGGGGGCGGGTAGGGAAACCAGCCATGCTGGGATGCATCCGGCCATGTGGGACCTCAGTGAGTTAGCAGGCGGCTGGTTGAAGAGGGACGGTTGCCATCTCCAGGGCATGGTGCGCGTGCCCACAGAGAGGGCTCTGATTGCTGCCTTTGGCATGCGTGCCATAGGTTCGCCACCACTGTTCTAGTCCAACCCCCTGCTCAAACAGGAGACCCTAGACCATTTCAGCCGTCTCTTCTTGAAAATCTAGCGTGATGAAGCACTCACAACTTCTAAAGGCAACCCTTTCCATGGATTAATTGTTCTCTCTCTAGAAATTTCTTAGTTCTAGGTTGAATCTCTCCTTGATCAGTTTCCATCCATTGCTTCTTGTCCTGCCCTCAGGTGCTTTGGAGAATACAGTAGGTGGAGCCCCTCTTCTCTGTGACAGCCCCTCAAATATTGAAAATACTGTACCCCTGTTCTTTGCTTCTTTCCACATTCAAAGTAGTGTCGTCCACCACTGAACTCATTTTTTTGCTGTAGATCAGGGATCTTCAAACTTGGCCCTTTTATGACATGTGGACTTCAGCTCCCAGAATTCCTCAGCCAGTCCTGGCTGGCTGAGGAATTCTGGGAGCTGAAGTCCACAAGTCATAAAAGGGCCAAGTTTGAAGACCCTTGCTGTAGATACAGCTTAATCATTCATTGATCTTGCTAGGATCTGCCCTCCTGGATCATTCTAGTTTGGGGAGACTGGACACTGGTTTCCAAGAAACCTCTGCCTGCATAATGTCTGACAGGTGCTTTCTGAAGGGTTAGTCAGGTTTTACACGAGGTCCTTATAAACGTGTCTTTAGAGCTTTGTGGAAGATCACTAGAATTATTTTTGAAAACAGGACCAGCAATCTTTCCCCCTGTTTGGCTGCGAAGGTTGCTGCTATCCAGCCTCCAAGGACTTCCATGCACTTGTGGGCCTTGACCCACACAACCATCACCATCCCCAGGGCCTGCAGCCCATCAGTCAGGGTGGGTATGCATGCTGGACACAAGATCTAAGGCAACCTCTTCAAAGCCTGCATCCTCTTAGTTGAGCAAGTTGGCATGTGTAAAAACATCCCGGGTTCTGAGCAGTGGTTTACACCTGCCCAGTCCACGTGAAAATGGACTGGGGATGACATGACAGCGGTCTTCTAATATTTGAGGGGCTTCCCCAAAGAAGAGGTGGTCAACCTGTTCTCCAAAGTGCCTGAAGGCAGGACAAGAAGCAACAGATGGAAACTAATCAAGGAGAGAAGCAACCTAGGAGAAATTTCCTAAGAGGGAGAACAATTAACCAGTGGAATGAGTGGCCTCCAGATGTTGTGGGTGCTCCAACACTGGAGGTTTTCAAGAAGAGGTTGGATAACCATCTGTCTGAAATGGTGTAGAGTCTCCTGCTCTTCCAGCTCTGTTATTCTGTTATTCTGCACACCACAAGCAATGCCTGATGGGAAAGGAAATGGAGCCGGGGACCTACCTTGACCCATCCTCCATTGAAACAGGAAGGTGACCATCAGTGGGCAGCAGATAAGGCCTTCATCCAAGGCTTAGCACGTTTTGTGCCAATCTCTTCTCTGGTGGCTTGACTGGTGGGAGATCACGAAGACAGTTGTGGCCACAGCAGTCAACACTTGTCCAGTTGAGTGAGTTACATCATGCCAGGCAGGGCTTCTTGGTTGGGTGGCTTGTCCTGGGACAGACTATCTGGTAGCCCTTTCACACTGAGGGGCTGTGGGGCAGCTGGGGAGGCCTGCCCCCCCTTGCAATTTGCCCCTGGATTGTCCATCCAAGGACACCCTGTTGACACAGATCTTGTTTTATTTAGACCAGGGGTGTCCAACCTGGACAACTGTAAGACCTGTGGACTTCAACTCCCAGAAATCTGGGAATTGAAGTCCACAGGTCTTAAAGTTGCCTAGGTTAGAGACCCCTGATTTAGGGTCAAGATTCCTTTTGGAGGTTGGACACAAGAGTGAAATCCACAAGTTTTAAAGTTGCCAAGATTGGAAAACCTCTGTTTCAGAGTTTTCGCCCAGTGGGCATCTCCCCTGCGATTTTAAACCTAGGATGCAACGTTCCTGTGTTTCTTGACGACTTTATTGCCGATATCTAGGATAGTCTCCATTGCCCCCATAGTCTGACCCGCTCTCCTTCCATTTCCAGGGAGTGCCTAACCGTTGGCAGGAACAGAGATGGCAAAAACCACCAGATTGGACTCCCGGTTCAGCTGCTTTCCTGGACCCCCGACTCTGCCGCCGAGATAGGACAAGGATGACGCCTCTGAGTGATTGGAGCTACCTTGCCTGTCCCCCCCCCCAATGCCCCTCCATACAGTCTGCTTTGTGTGTCTGTGAAGTTGCCTCCAAAGGACACTTTCTCCCAATCCCTGGGCTGGACCCGGTTGGCGTGTTCCTTGGCTATGACCCTCCCCTTAAAGAGTTTCATGTCCCTTTACATGTGTGTTGAGGAATGTTGGTCCTCCATTCCCCCCCCCCCCAGATTAGATGAGGGGACTGGCAGGCCTGGGTAACCTGGCCAGAGGGGACTCCCTCTCACTTCCTCTCCCCTTGCCCCCAGGACAGGTCTTGCTTACCGGGCAGTGGGGTCTCTCTCAAGAGAAAGGGGGATAGAGGGGCCCCCAAGCACAGGGGGCCCCTTGGCCCTTGGGGACCCAACTTGGCTGCAGCAGGGCCAAAACTTCCACCTTCAGAGCTGGGGGGAGGCAGCCTTGAGTCAGCCCAGGCACAAAATGGCCCCATCCTGATTCAGGAAGCCCCAAATCTGGGGAAAGAGGCAGGCAATGGCTGAAGGGTGGGCTGGAAGCCGGAGACCCTCCTGGACACTCACTGCTCAATCTTTCCCAGCCCAATGTGCCTTACAGGGCAGAGGGGTGGAGAAAAGATGGGGGAGGTGTGTGTGTGTGTGTGTGTGTGTGTGTGTGTGTGTGTGTGTGTGTCTGTTTCTGCATCCTGGGGGAGAGTTGGGATAGAAGGCTGATCAATGAATGAACGAACGAACGAACGAACGAACGAACGAACGAACGAACCAACCAACCAACCAACCAACCAACCAACCAATCAATCCAAGCCCAAACTGCTCTGTTTGTACATAATGAAAGACAACATTAAAGACACTGAAACTTTACCAAAGGGTGTGAACCTGGGTGTGGGAGAGTTTTTTTCGTGTTTGGTCAGCTGATGGGCAGCTAGCAAGAAGGGGCCAGAGGGACCAGCGTTCAGCAGCCCTGCAGGAGCAGCCCAAGCAGGGGGCAAGGAGGAGGTGGGGGGATAAGGAGGGAGGAAGAGGAGGAGGAGGGGAGGAAGGAGGAGGGAAAAGAAATAATAGCATAAGTGAGATGGAAGGGACCCTGGAGGTCTTCTAGTCCAACCCCAAGCTCAAGCAGGAGACCCTATACCAGGGGTAGTCAACCTTGGCTCTTTTATGACTCGTGGACTTCAACTCCCAGAATTCCTGAGCCAGCCGTGCTGTGGTTGCCCAGCCATACAAGTGGTTGCCCAGTCTCTTCTTGAAAATCTCCAGTGATGAAGCACCCACAACCTCTGGAGGCCAACTGTTCCACTGGTTAATTGGAGGGGAGGGAGGGAAAAAGAGGAGGAGGAGGAGGAGGAATGCAGAAGAGGGGAGGGAGGAGGAGAAAAAAGGAAGAGGAGGAAGAGGAATGGGGAAGGAGGAGGAGAACATGACATGATAGCAATGTCCCAATATTTGAGGGGCTGTCACAGAAAAGGGGGGGGTCCATTCTCCAAAGCTCCAGAAGGCAGGACAAGGAGCAATGGGTGGAAACTCATCAAGGAGAGAAGCAACCAGGAATTAAGGAAAAACTTCCTGATGGTTAGAACAATTAACCAGTGGAACAACCTGCCTCCAGAAGCGGTGAATGCTCCAACACTGGAAGTTTTTAAGAAGAGACTGGACAGCCATTTGTCTGAAATGGTGTAGGGTTTCCTGCCTGAGCAGGGGGTTGGACTAGATGACCTCCAAGGTACCTTCCAACCCTGTTATTCTGTGATTCAGTTATTCTGAGGAGGGGGAAATGGACAGCCAACATTTCTGGGAGATCCTCTCTTGGCCTCTCTTCTTCCACAAGTTCATTAGAAGGTAGCAATTCCTCCCCCTCCCACACACACACTTCAATTTGCATCATTGGGAGGAAGTGAGAGAGAAACGTGGCAAAATCTTGCAGTTTGCACCGGGGTTTGTGGCAGAGAAGCCGTGGCTTAGGAGGCTGGGCCTGGATCCCCCTCCCCTCCCTCTTCTTCGATTGTGCCCTGAACCGATCTGGAGAAAGCCCAAGGTCTCTCGACCCTCTGAACATGCTCAGAGAATCCTTGGGTTGGGTGGGGGCACCGGGAGGTCTACAGCCCCGGCCCAGGGCAGGGGCCCTCACAGCAACGGCTGCCAACCTTGGCTTGAAGCCCTCCAGGGAGGGAGGCTGGGGGCAAGAGGGCCAAGGATTCCTCCAGGGGGGTGCAAAGGGAGATCACTGCCGCCCCCCCAGATGGCCAGTCCAAGTCGAGATGGTTACAAGGACGAAGAAAAAAATGAAACGCTGCAGGGGGTCTGGGTGAGAGGAAAAGATCTTTTATTGGGGAGGGGCTCATCTCCATCAGAGGGGGGAGCAAGAAGGTGAGCCGGGAGCAGGAACAGCCAGAGGAGCAAAGACCCCTCAGATGGAGGAGGGAGGGAGGGAGGGAGGGAGGAGGAGGAGCAAGGAGGGAAGGAGAGAGGAGGAGTAGGAAGAGTAATGAGGGAGGGAGAGAGGAGAGGAGAAAGGAGGAGAAGGAGCAAAGAGGGAGGGAGGAGGAGTAAGGAGGAAGGGAGGAGGAGTAAGAAGGGAGGGAGAGAGGAGTANGAGAATAGGTGGACCCCCCCTCTTCTCTGTTGCAGCCCCTCAAATACTGGAAGACTGCTATCATGTCACCCCGGTCCTTCTTTTCATTAAACTAGACCAGGGGTAGGCAACCTTGGCTCTTTTATGACTCATGGACTTCAACTCCCAGAATTCCTGAGCCAGTTGAAGTCCATGAGTCATAAAAGAGCCAAGGTTGCCTATCCCTGAACTAGACGGTTGCAATTCCTGCAACCGTCCTTCGTATGTTTTATCTTCCAGTCCCCTGATCATCTTCTCTTTGTAAAAAGCCTTCCACAACTGCAGCCTCCCTTATTGGCCCAGGGAATAATCCTAATTCCTTTCCAGTACGCAGAAGAAAAGGACTTTAAATACTGTTTTCTGATTTGCTTAATAACTGTGACACGAAAGGTTGTAAAACGGGGCAAAACTCACTTAACAACTGTCTCACGTAGCCACAGAAATTTGGGCTGTAAATCCAGCACTACTTGCAAGAACCCACGGGAAAGATAGAGAACTGTGGGAGGTGGAGGTGCTACGTACAGGAAGCCCTCCTCCTTCCGCTGGACACGGCTTGCTTTTTCTCTGGGATTGCTTCCTTTTCTGGCTTTCGCTGGGGAGCAAGACCCTTGGGGGGGGGAGTCCACCGGGCCCCGTCCGCAAGATTGTCTGGGACACTACACACCCTCTTCACTGTTTTTCTTGTTCCCTTCTGGGGCAGTGATGGGTGAACCTTTTAGAGACCGAGCGCCCAAACTGCAACCGAAAACCCACTTATGTATCGTTGGGTGCTGGGTGGGCGTGGCCCATTGGGTGGGCGTGGCCCATTGGGTGGGTGTGACCCATTGGGTGGGTGTGGCCCATTGGGTGGCCATGGCTTCGGTGATAACAGCAGACTGGGTTGGACTAAAAAGTTCAACCAATGAATTCCAACTTTGCAAAATCTTTTTTTTCCTGCGAGAAATTGAAATTGATTGATTGAAACTTTTTTTGTTTTGCACACGGCGGCGGAGGCCTAAAGCAAAAAGGTTTTATAAAACCCAGCTGAAGGCCTAGGACTGGGGTGACGGTGCGCGTGCCCACAGAAAGGGCTCTGCGTGCCACCTGTGATATGCGTGCCCTAGGTTCGCCACCATGGTTCTGGGGGGAGGAGGGGGCTCCGTGGTATCCAAAGCAGAACATCCAGATTCAGTCCCAGTTTTGCTCCATATGGTATTAACCTTGTGAACTCTCAAGCTTCCTTCTTCCACTATGTATTCAAGAAGGACACAGGAGGACCTGGACAGACTTGAACACTGGGCGCTATCTAACAAAATGAAATTCAATGGTGAAAAAAGTAAGGTTCTACATTTAGGCAAGAAAACCCAAATGTACAGGTATAGTATAGGGGGTACCTTGCTCAATAGTAGTAACTGTGAGAGGGACCTCGGAGTCCCAGTGGACAATCACCTAAACATGAGCCTGCCGTGTGCTGCAGCTGCCAAAAAAGACAACACAGTGCTAGGCTGCATTAACAGAGGGATAGAATCAAGATCACGTGAAGTGTTAATACCACTTTACAAGGCCTTGGTAAGGCCACACTTGGAATACGGCATCCAGTTTTGGTCACCACGATGTAAAAAAGATGTTGAGACTCTAGAAAGAGTACAGAGAAGAGCAACAAAGATGATTAGGGGACTAGAGGCTAAAACATATACGGAACGGCTGCTGGAATTGGGTATGTCTAGTTTAACGAAGAGAAGGACGAGGGGGGACATGATAGCAGTGTTCCAGTATCTCAGGGGCTGCCCCAAAGAAGAGGGAGTCAAGCTATTCTCCAAAGCCCCTGAAGGCAGAACAAGAAGCAACGGATGGAAACTCATCCAGGAGAGAAGCAACCTGGAACTAAGGAGAAACTTCCTGACAGTGAGAACAATTAGCCAGTGGAACCACCTGCCTCCAGAAGCTGTGAATGCTCCAACACTGGAAGTCTTTAAGAAGAGACTGGACAGCCATTTGTCCGAAATGGTGTAGGGTTTCCTGCCTGAGCAGGGGGTTGGACTAGATGACCTCCAAGGTCCCTTCCAACTTTATTATTATTATTATTATTATTATTATTATTATTA
This sequence comes from Protobothrops mucrosquamatus, assembly GCF_001527695.2. Classification (NCBI taxonomy): domain Eukaryota; kingdom Metazoa; phylum Chordata; class Lepidosauria; order Squamata; family Viperidae; genus Protobothrops; species Protobothrops mucrosquamatus. The sequence goes on along the minus strand of NW_015390837.1, from coordinate 82,229 downwards.
TTATTATTATTATTATTATTATTATTATTATTATTATTAGTCTATACATATGTTTTACCATAGTGGCCAAAATGGTGGAAACCTTTTGGGAAAAGTGTACAGTAGAAATGCCACCTTTAGTTAAGTTTCCACCCATTTTTCTTCTAATTTCTTTATAACTGTAGCCTTGTTCACTTAACAATACTGTTTTACATCGCTTTCTCGGCAACCAGTCAACTCTTTGCACCACGACTTTAATTTTATTACATTGTGCAAGCTCACTCAATGAAAGAACACAAAAAACCCCAGCTAACTTGATAGTGATCACATAACACACTGACAAATGTCCTCCTCTCAGCTTCAATACATGAAATCAATAACTGAATTCTACTGTGATCTGGTTGGCTCATTGCGAAAACAAGATGACACCTGATTGGCTCCCTAAACACTCATGCTCACTGGCTATAATCAGATAAAGGAAAGCTACCTGATATCAACCTAAGCAAGTTATGCTTCCTTTTTCTGGTTATTTGGCTATAACTTTTCATAGAATTTTGTTAGTTGCGAAGTCGTGTCCGACCCATCGTGACCCCATGGACCACATTCCTCCAGGCCTTCCTGTCCTCTCCCATCTTCTGGAGTCCATTGAAGCTCCCGCCTGCTGCTTCAGGGACTCCATCCAGCCCCCTCCTTCTCTGTCGTCCCCTTCTTCTCTTGCCCTCCATCTTTCCCAGCATCAGGCTCTTCTCCAGTGAGTCCTTTCTTCTCATGAGGTGGCCAAAGTACCTGAGTTTCAATTTCATAGAATGCAGTATAGATAATTGAACAACCTTCGTTGCATTACGTTCTCGATTAAATTATCTTTCCATTGATATATAATTTTATAGTACTGCTCCCCAAAAAAAGTGGTGTTATTAGTCATCCAACCTCAAAAATACACTTTTCCCAAAAGGTTTCCACAATTTTGGCCACTACTGTATAGAGTATGTTTTTAAATGTGGTGTTATGTAAGTGCACACTTTGAGAGCAAGCAGCTAAATTTCATTTTTAATGTGTGCCGTTGTGCCCACAGGAAAAAAATGACAATAAAAGTTATCTAATCTACTAATCTAATCTAATCTTACTGTCAAAGCTGTGTTTTGTGGTATAACGGGTGGAGGGATTCTTTAAGGGAAGTTGGAAATGTTTTTATATATGATTAGGGCTATTTTCTCCTCTTTTTAGTGTTTTTTTTTT
>NW_015390837.1:50133-80821 GCF_001527695.2 Protobothrops mucrosquamatus | reverse complement strand
ATTGAAGGATTATAGATGGGATATATTTGAGTGGTAATATTTTTTGTTTAGTAGTTGTTTCTATTTATAAATTTATATTTTAATGATACTATTAATTATATGAAATGAAAATTTTCTTTATGTTAATTAGGAAAGGATTATTGCTTAAATTACATATATAGATATAATAGTGTTTTTAATTATGTGAATTTATTTTTTTCTCTTTTTAGTTCGTTTAAGGATTAGGTAGATTATAAATTAGTATAGTTGTAATATTTTATTTAGAGTTAAAGGGGTGTGTAGATTGTTAGTATTATAATTGATTTAATTGGATTAATGATTGTAGAAGAATTATGGAAATATGAACTTGATCCCGTATTCAGCTCCGGGAAGCCGAGGAGGGTATGGGGGGAAAGCTAAAGTTAATGTATTGTGTATATTGGAAGATGTATATTTTACAAAAAATAAAAAATTTTACAAGAAAAAAAAAAAGCTGTGTTTCATTAGTCGGAACCATGACACTTACCTTCTCGTCCACAGAACTGGAGGCAGGTTTCCCTGTCCCAAAAGTTGTTGGCGTTTCCTCTGCTGCCTTTATACAGGAAATTCTCGCATCTCTCGGAGACGGCGTTGTAGAAGGTGCGGAACTGATAGACATCGCCAAAGCCAGAATCACTGGGCAACTGGCAGATATCTGGAGGGAGGAGAAGACTCTGAGCCTTTGTTGTTGGTTGTTGAAGTTAATCCCCCGCCCCAGTTCTCAGCCCTTAACTCGGCAAACGGTGTGAAGGCCAGATTCATCAGTTATGGGGTTGGACTCGATCACCTCCAAGGTCCCTTCCAACTTTATTATTATTATTATTATTATTATTATTATTATTATTATTATTATTATTATTATTATCATTATCATTATCATTATCATTATCATTATCATTATCATTATCATTATCATTATTATCTCAAAACCTGCAGCTTGCACCAATATTGTCAGGTCCCCAAAGCTTTGTTGTCTTCCTTGCATACATACTCTTGTGCTTTTGTTTTGGGGCTTGCCATTCTGCTGGGGGGAGGGGGGATGTTTGCTTTTGCTTGGGATAACTTTCGCTTTCTACTTTCCTTCTCTCCACTTTCCTTCTCCCACCTCTATCCGCTAGAGTGTCAGCGCTGCTAATGTTTTGCATTGACAACAGATGAAAATGTAGCCATCTTTTTCCCTTTCGCTTTTAGAGTTAGATGATGCTGGGGGGGGGGAGAGATGTGAACAAGAGTCCAGCTAGACATAACAACACTAAACCTAGCGTGAGAATCAAGGTTATTGAGCCCGGAACTGATAAGGAATTGGCGGGCTGTATTGCTATTATCTTTCTCATCTTCTCCTCTTTCCTACACCCTTCTCCTACTAGTATCCTATGATTTATCATTTGCGTGTATCTTATGATTAATGATTGTAACTATGATTTATGATCTATGACCTATCACTTTGTTTTTTGTATGCACACTGAGAGCTTATGGACCAGAGACAAATTGCTTCTATGTCACTTGGCCAATAAACCTATTCTATTCTATTCTGTTCTGTTCTGTATTTCTATTTTACTATTCTATTCTATTCTATTCTATTCTATATTTCTATTCTATTCTATATTTCTATTCTATTCTATTCTATTCTGTTCTGTTCTGTTCTGTTCTGTATTTCTATTATTCTATTCTATTCTATTCTATTCTATTCTATTCTATTCTATTCTATTCTATTCTATTCTATTCTATTCTATTCTATATTTCTATTCTATTCTATATTTCTATTCTATTCTATTCTATTCTATATTTCTATTCTATTCTATTCTATTCTATTCTATTCTGTTCTGTTCTGTTCTGTTCTGTATTTCTATTATACTATTCTATTCTATTCTATTCTATTCTATTCTATTCTATTCTATTCTATTCTATTCTATATTTCTATTCTATTCTGTTCTGTTATATTCTGTAATTCTATTCTATTCTATTCTATTCTATTCTATTCTATTCTATTCTATTCTATTCTATTCTATTCTATTCTATTCTCTGTTCGGAGACAGCTTTGACAGGCAGAGGAGTCTGTAAAATGTTCCAAGAGCTCCAATCCCCCCACCCCGGCCCAGCCCTCTCCCCCACCCCGGGTTTGCTCACCACGGCTGGAACAGGCCTGCAGGCATTCAAGCTGTGTTGCAAAGTTGTTTCTGTTGCCCTCGCAGCCTTGATAGACAAATTTTTCACAGACGCCCGCCTTGGAGTTATAGAAGACTCGGATGGAGGACTCATCGCTGCATTTCTGACGATCCGGAGGCAACTGGCAGAAACCTGAAGATCCCGGTGGGGTTGAGGGGGGGGGAGGTCAGTTTTGCCAAAATTGAGAGAAAGAAAATAGAGAGGAAGAAGGAGGATTAGATATGTTCACCACCTTGACTTGTTTATAAAAAAATAATGAATGCAGGCAAGATATAGAACAGAACAGAACAGAACAGAACAGAACAGAACAGAATAGAATAGAATAGAATAGAATAGAATAGAATAGAATAGAATAGAATAGAGAAGGAATAGAATAGAATAGAATAGAAGCTGGAAGGGACCTTGGAGGTCTTCTAGTCCAGCCCCCTGCTCAAGCAGGAGAACCTATACCAGTGGTGGCGAACCTATGGCACGGGTGCCAGAGACGGCACTCATAGCCCTCTCTGTGGGCACGGGCGCCGTCGCCCCAGTCCTAGGCCTTCAACTGGGTTTTATAAAACCTTTTTGCTTTAGGCCTCCGCCGCCGTGTGCAAAAAAAAAAAAAAAGGTTCAATCATCAATTTCAACTTCTCACGGGAAAAAAAAAGATTTTGCAAAGTTGGAATTGATTGATTGAACTTTTTAGTCCCACCCAGTCTGCTGTTACCACTGCGGCCATGCCCACCCAATTGGCCACGCCCACCCAATGGGCCACACCCACCCGGCACTCGACGATGCATAAGTGGGTTTTGGGTTGCAGTTTGGGCACTCGGTCTCTAAAAGGTTCGCCATCACTGCCCTACACCATTTGAGACAGGTGAATGTCCAGTCTCTTCTTGAAAACTTCCAGTGATGAAGCACCCACAACTTTTGAAGGCAACTTCTCCTCCACTGGTTAATTGTCCTCACTGTTAGAAAATTTCTCCTTAATTCCAGGTTGCTTCTCTCTTTGATCAGTTTCCAACCATTGTTTCTCATCCTTCCCTCTGGTGCTTTGGAGAATAAATTGACCCCCTCCTCTTCTTTGGGGCAGCCCCTCAGATACTGGAATGCTGCTATCATGTCTCCCCTATTTCTTCTTTTCTTTAGACTGGCCAAACCCAAGTCCTGCAGCCGTTCTTCGTATGTTTCAGTCTCCAGGCCTTTAATCATCTTAGTTACTCTTCTTTGCACTTTTTCCAAACTCTCAAAATCTTTTTTTGGAATGTAGTGACCAAAACTGGATGCAGGATTCCAGGTGTGGTCCCCGTGGAACTGGAGTCCAAAAGGAGAGGAGTGAGTGCTGGAAAGGCTCATTCACCAGCTGCTGGAGCAAGGGGACGTCAACAATGTGTGTGTGTGTGTGTGTGTGTGTGTGTGTGTGTGTGTGTGTGTGTGATCCTGAGAATCCCCCCCATCTGAATTTTGGGCTTTGATCCCTGGCTCTGGGCCACAAGGGTCCCCAAGGTTTGTGTAACAAGCCAGCACCTCTCCTTCCAGCCATGCCTGGTCTCACTCAGGCAGGGTTTGGTTATTATTATTATTATTATTTTATTATTTATTAAATTTATATCCCGCCCTTCTCCTTGCGGACTCAGGGCGGCTGACAATCAATTAAAAATACATAAATAACAGTTACAAAGTTAAAATTAATTAAAAAGAAATATTTAAATATTGTCTAATTAAAATATGATTAAAACCCCTCTAAAAATTGCCCTAGGCCAGTCCCGCTTGTTGGAATAGCCATGTCTTAAGGGCGCGGCGGAAGGAAGGGAGATCAGGGATCACCCTGATCTCTGGGGGNAGCTCATTCCAGAGGGTGGGAGCTCCCACAGAGAAGGCCCTCCCCCTTGGGGTCGCCATCACAGCTGACGTTAGGGGAATGGAAGGGCGGAACCAAAAAGGAAGGGATATCCAAGACAAAACATTTTCGTTTGGCTGGGAATATGGAACAAATCATTGCAGGTTATTAATAAATGGCAGGGACCTTTTACAAAAGAAATGAATCCTTTGGTGGGATGTTTACTAAAGGTGGGAAAATGGGTGGGTAAATTCCCAGTAGGTCACACCGCCGGGTCCTCTGGGTTTCCCCCTGAGGGGAACAAGGAAGTTTATCCCCAGAGGGCAGAAGAGAAGTGCCTGGAAAACATCCTCATCCACGCCAGCAGAAGTTGGTCACTCTTTTTTTTTTTTTAACACATTTTATTGGTTTTTTTAAATTCTTAAGAAAAAGTACTCCGGACCCACCGTGGTGGTTGGGTGATCAAACATTCAAAAGTAAAGACATATATAGACAACTCAACTCAATAGATTTCACTATCCCCTCTCTATTTCCCTCAGTTAACACGATACGTTTAAATATTCCATTTCTATTTTAAACTTCTATTACTACTAAACCTGTTTTTATAACTTTATCAGTTTACAATTACCATAGTTTAAGTTTAAAACAACCAATTGGGGAAGAGGGATAGATTATATGCTTAGAGTTTATATGTTTATGTGCTTATATTTGATTGTTTTTATTTGAGTTAAAGTATGTTTATACTTGATTGCTTTATATTTGGGTAGTAACATTTAGACTTGGGATGATGTGTGTTTAACCCTGTAATCAGTTCTGGGAAGTCCGGGAGGGTGGGGGTGAGAGGGAGGGTAGAAATAGGAATAAAATAATTTTGAGCATTAATGTAGAAATGAGTATTAAATTAGGAGTATTGATGTATGGAGAAATATAGAAGGCGCTCGGTTAGCACCCCTAAACCGTGTCCGAAGGGAGGGAGAGGAGAGGAGAGATAAGAGGGAAGTAGGTAGGTAGTGGAAAAGAGGGCGGATGCGGGGAGGGGGTGCTGCCGAGCTGATGATCGGTTAGCGCCCCTAAACCGAAGGAAGAGGAGAGGGAAGGAGGTGGGATGTGTAGGGAGGTTGAAGGAGGAGAAAAGAGGGCGGACGTGGGGAGGGGGGGTTGCCGGGCTGTTTTGCAATATTAACGTTTATGTTTGTATGTTAAAATTAATAATACTAAAGTTGTATTAATGTATGTTTATATTTGTATGTGGGGGGGGGGATATTTCAAAATTAATAAAAAGTTTTTTGGAAAAAAAACAACAAAAAAACCCCCAAAACAACAAATTATCAATTCTAATTCTTAATCTCTCACATCCCTCATTTTATCACCAATCTCATTTATTTCTTCTTCCACCACACAATAGATATCCTAATAACAATAAAATATTAATCAGCCCTATACATATGTAATCCCAGAATCAAGCCATCAAATAAATTGAATAAATTGAATTGAATTGAATCTCTTTAAAATAACGAGATACTGTAATATTAAACCTTAATTCAGTGATGGCGAACCTTTTAGAGACCGAGTGCCCAAAACCCACTTATCTATCGCCGGAGTGCCAGGTGGGCGTGGCCCACTGGATGGGCGTGGCTGTGGTGGTCATGGCAGATTGGGTGGGTGTGGCCAAGGTGGCCGTGATCACCTCAATGTTGCTCGTGGGGAGGGACGCCTGTGGGGGCCGGGCAGGGTTGGGGGAGATCCAGGGGGTCTCTGGCAGGTGGGGCGGTGGGCAGGAGGCTTGTCCTGCGGGGTGGGGCGAGGCAAGGCGAGGCAGGGCAGGGGTGCCATTGTCACAGGGCAAGGTGAGGCAGGGGCCAGGGCGGCTGCTGCCTGACACCATCGGCCCCTGCATACAGAGGCCAGTGAGCACATGGGTGCTGGGATGCATCTGGCCATGTGGGACCTCGGCAAGTTAGCGGGTGGCTGGTTGAAGAGGGACAGTTGCCATCTCCGGGGCATGGCGAGTGTGCCCACAGAGAGGGCTCTGAGTGCCGCCTCTGGCACACGTGCCATAGGTTCGCCACCACTGCCTTAATTCATTCAAATTCATCAAACCAAATTCAAATTTTCTCCAATTGCTTATCGTGCCTTATCACGTCTTTGTTGTCATACAAAAAGGTCATCCTACTAATTTAAAACGCTCCATTAATTATTAAAAGCATCCAAGCTGGTCACTCTTAAAGGTCGTGGATGCGAGTCTCCCCCTTCCCCAAAGGCTTAAGAGCGCACTGCAACCCAGCCAGACGGTCTGTGAGGAAGCAGCAGCAGCCAGCTGGGAAACAGGTCCTGGGAAGGGGAGGGTCTCCCTCTGCAGCAGCCCAAGAAGACAAACTGACCACCTGCGTCCTGCCTTGGGAGGGGTGGGATGCCCCTGCAGGAAAGGAAAGCCACCAGAGCCCAAAACCCACCCCAGGGGAGAAAGGAGTCCCAGCCCATCCAAACTGGTTTCTCAGGTCCATTTCCCACCAAGGGTTGGCTGTCTACTTCAGTCTGTAGGGCCTCCTGCTTGAGCAGGGGACTGGACTAGAAGACCCCTAAGGTCCTTTCCAACTCTGCCATTGGTCTCCTGGAGGAGGACAGTTCTTCCACAGAAGTGGAGCAAGCTTTGGTCAAAGAGAGTTGCACCAGGGCTGGAAGGATGCTTTCTGGACTGCTTGAGGAGCCATGGATTCCTAGGTTGTCGTGGTGGAGAAGTAAGCGAAGGGGGATGTTGTCTGAAACCCACCCCGGAGGAGAAAGGAGTCCCAGCCCAGCCACACCGGCTTCTCAGGTCCATTTCCCACCAGGGGTTGGCTGTGGGTTTACTCACTGTTCACAGGAATCTGGCTCTTTTCACCATCATCCCCTCCACCAGCCGCATGGAGGCCTGCAGAGAAGGAGAGGAGCACCCCAACGAGAAGGAGCCTGGCCCACATGGTTGCTCAGGAGGAAAGAGGTCTCTTGCCTGAGGCAGAGGAAGTATATAAAGCTGGAGAAAAGGGCATGGCAGCGGTTTAACCGCAGGATTGTGGGACTTTCGCAATGCAGTGCTTCCTCTGGACAGGAGAGCCAACTCAAGGAGGAAGGACACAGCAGTAGTTTCTAGAAACACAACGATCTTGTGTAATGATTGAACTCTACCCTGTGTGCACATTGCAATGGTCAGACTAGGAGGATGGGGTGAGGTTGGGGCTGGGCTGAGCCCCCTGGACTGGTAACATCCAAAGCAGACTGGCCTGGCTCAAGAGTCCTGGGCTGTGGGGGATGGACAGGGCCCCCTTTCCAGAGGATACTAGAAAAGGAGAGGCTGGGAGGAGGTGGAATAACTCCCATGTTCTCCAGGTTCAAAGGGGAAGGAGTGGGAGCTTCTGCTGGAGGGACCCCTTCCTTCAGCCTCAGAGGGGGTCTCCTTGGCAGCATGCAAGCTAGCTCTGGATGGAGGGACACAGCGGACGTCCAAGGCAAACACTTATGGGGACACAGTCTGGCTCCAGGCAGGAACACTGGACATCCTGGGTTGCTGTTTGTTTCCCACACCAGCCTGGGGAGTTGATCTCCCACTCAAGAACCACACTCAGAGTATGCAGGGAAAGTCATGTCTTTATTCTTGAAAAGGGAGGAAGCTCAAATAGGAACGCAGCTGGGCCACTGGCCTTGGCAGCCACGGTGCAGGTGTCTGCTCCCAAGGTGGCACTTCCATGCAGGGATGTCCTGGAGGGACTCATTCTTTGGGGTGTTGTTGCTGCTGTTGCTGTTGCTGTTGCTCTGTGAAGAGAAGAGGGGAGTGGTGGGTGGGCAAAGGGCTTCTGCTCCTGAATAAACAGAGCAGAGCCAAGGGGGCTTAGCCTTGTGGTGTGTGACACTTCTTGTCTGCCTGAATGTCTTGCCAGGGTGGTGTAGTGGCTCTATTTTGCCAACGAAGTTCTAAACTGTTCTAAACCGGCTTCTCAGGTCCATTTCACACCAGGGGTTGGCTGAAGGTCTACTCACTGTTCAGAGGAGTCTGGCTCTTTTGACCACCATCCCCTCCACCAGCCGCATGGAGGTCAGCAGAGAAGGAGAGGAGCACCCCCACGAGAAGGAGCCAGGCCCACATGGTCTCTCAGGAGGAAGGAAGTCTCTCATTCAAGGCAGAGGGAGCATATAAAAGGTGCTGAGGGATGGTGGCAGCTTAACCACAGGTTTGTTGGACTTCCCCAGTGAGATGTTTCCTCAAGGCAGGAGAGCCAAGCCAAGAAAGCCGTGCCAGAGCCGGAGGCAGTTTCCACAAAGAAATCTTCACCCAGAGGAGGAACATCTAACTTCGCCCAGTGTGCATTTGGCAATGGCCAGGCTAGAACAATGCGACAAGAGGTTGGGGCTGGGGTGAACCCACTGAACTGGCTCCCTCTGAAACAGATTAGCCTGGTTCAAGAGACCTGGACAATTTCTTTATTGCTGGCCACCCATTTTATGAGATTCTCTCTGTGCTGCCTGCATTCCTTTAAGATCTGGTAGACAAGGTTTCACTAGTGTGGACTAGGACATTCTTTCCCATGGAGTGACATCATGCTGGAATGCCTCTTTAACTGCTCCCCTCTCCGTTAGCCAGTTTTTCCACCACATCATGGAGAAACTCCCATGTTCTCCAAGCGTGTAAGACTTGTTGTTAGTTGCGAAGTCGTGTCTGACCCATCGTGACCCCATGGACCACGTTCCTCCAGGCCTTCCTGTCCTCTACCATCTTCTGGAGTCCCTTGAAGCTCAGGCCTCCTGCTTCAGGGACTCCATCCAGCCCCCTCCTTCTCTCTCTTCCCCTTCTTCTCTTGCCCTCCATCTTTCCCAGCATCAGACTCTTCTCCAGGGAGTCCTTCCTTCTCATTAGGTGGCCAAAGTACTTGAGTTTCAACTTCAGGATCTGGCCTTCTAAAGAGCAGTCGGGGTTGATCTCCTCTAAGACTGACCGGTTGGATCGCCTTGCAGTCCAGGGGACTCGCAGGAGTCTTCTCCAGCATCAGAGTTCAAAGGCCTCCATTCTTTGGCGCTCAGCCTTTCTTATGGTCCAACTTTCACAGCCATACATTGCAACTGGGAAAACCATGCCCCTGACTATAGGCACTTTTGTTGGCAGGGTGAAGCCACTATACCTAAAATTGATGAAGACACGCAAGCAGGGTGGATAAAAACCAGGAATAGCTCCCTCATGGAAAAAAACCGAGTTGTTAAGGAATAAAAAGGGCAAAAGAAGTTGGGCCTGGGTACGTGGCAGCATAAACGGGGTCCTGAAACCTGCCCAGTTTTCTGAGTTGTTTTAGGATCCCAGATCTGGCGGCTTCCACCATTCTGGGTAGTGCCTGGCAGTGTGGATGAGGGAGAGTGTGTGTAAGGGCAAATAGATGTACTTTATAATCAGGTTGCTGTTACTTAAAATTCACGGGGTCTCCTTGTGTTCTAAAGAACCATTTGCGCCTCAGTGTTCAGTTGAAAGGGATTGAGTGTGGCAATTTTCCAGGGCTGTGAGTGTGTGTGTGAACCTGAGCGCATACGTCTGTAACAGACGTCTGGGGCTGCTCATTCTGGGGGATGGACAGGGTCCCCTTTCCAGAGGATACTAGAAAAGGAGAGGCTGGGAGGAAGTGGGAGCTTCTGCTTTGGGGAGGGGCAAGACATATGGACCTCAAAAAGAGGAAGAGCAGGCAGAAGGTAGGCAAGGACTCACTGGAGGGGAGATCTGGGGGCTTCTATATGAAGACACAACGAGAAGCCCACCAAGCTCCTTCAACCAAGCCTAAGCAAGAGGTGGAGGACTCTTTTCTTCTTCATTTTCCCACCCAAGGTGGAACCCCACTTGGTCTCTGCAGAGTCTCAGCATCATGAGACACAACATTCTCAGACACAACCTGGTGCTGGCTGGGAATTATGGGTATCAGGAAGCACCAGACTAGAGGAACCTGAATTGATCGTTCATGATGTTTTCCACATGGTCAGTGGGAGATATCCTGCTAAGCCATTTTCTCCTTTTCGCTTTTAAGTCACGAGTGATTGAGAAATAATTGCTTCTCCTTGGGATTTTTGAGGGTTTAGATCAGGGCTCTTCAACCTTTTATGACTTGTGGACTTCAACTCCCAGAATTCCTCAGCCAGCAATGGGAGTCGAAGTCCACAAGTCATAAATGGGCCAAGGTTGAAGACCCCTGCTTTAGATGGTAATTGTACATCAGAAAGACCTAAAAAGTGACAAAGATTTGAAGAAGAAATACTTTCGCTCCCTTGCATTTGTCGCAGGATATTATAAAAGGCGTATTAGATGCCAGACCAGTTTCACTCTCCCCCTGGTGCCCCTTTCCACGACCTTCTTCTTAAACCCAGAGTGTCCCAAGCTTAGCAGTTTTAAAATGAGTGCACTTCAATTCGCAGAATTCCTCAGCCAGAATCTTAAAGCTGCCAGGGTTGAAAAACACGGCTGTCACTCATAGTGGAACATGCATTCCAAGATCACAATGCAAATCTTGGCTTCCGTGTTAGTTCCTGTAGGTAGGCAAATAGCACAGTTTGCATTACAATCTGGTGAAGAACATTTTGTGCCACCTTGTTGTGCTCCATGGGCCTGGTGGATCCGTGCCAGACGAGGGAAAGTCTGCCTCAGATTCATTGTCTTCCAAATCTGGCTGGGAAGTGGGACCTGCCGTTGCTGGACTGTCTCCACCCTCCTGTGGCACATTGTGGCACAGATGAGGGGCTACTGGAGGGACCCCTCCCTTCAGCCTCAGAGGGGGTCTCCTTGCAGCATGCAAGCTAGCTCTGGATGGAGGAACACAGCGGACGTCCAAGGCCAACACTTATGGGGACACAATGGACGTGAGAAGTGGTCTCCACGCTGTCAGCAGGATGGATAGATCTGGATGATCCCAGATCCATCCACCACTGAAAGAAGAGACAGGTGGAAACGGTCTTTCCCTCGGAAGAGACTGTCCCCTAAGCACCTATATTGGGCAGGGGGGAGAAAGGGGTGCAAGGATGTGATTTGATTATAAATGGAGCTTGCATCTGGTACATAGCAGTTGCTGGAAGCAGTTGACGGCTTCTTTCACTTTGCTGCAATTTAATGGTGTGAAGAAGCTTATAGCTCTGGATCAAAGTCCTGCTCCAGAGGTCCCGCATGAGAACCCAGGAAGAGGAAGGATTGAGCAGAAGGGAAACTGTCTTGCTGGAGCCTTAGCTGCTCAGCTGGTTGTGTTATCCTGGAACCAGCACAGTCTGGCTCCAGGCAAGAGCACTGGACATCCTGGGTTGCTGTTTGTTTCCCACACCAGCCTGGGGTGTTGATCTCCCATTCAAGAACCACACTCGAGTATGCAGGGAAAGTTGTCTTTATTCTTGAAAAGGGAGGAAGCTCAAACAGGAACACAGCTGGGGCAGTGGCGGTGGTAGCCATGGTGGAGGCGTCAGCTTCAAAGGTCGCGCTTCCACGCAGGGATGTCGTGGAGGGACTCATTCTTTGGGGTGTTGTTGTTGCTGTTGCTGTTGCTGTTGCTCTGTGAAGAGAAGAGGGGAATGGTGGGTGGGCAAAGGGCTTCTGCTCCTGGATAAACAGAGTAGAGCCAAGGGTGCTTAGCCTTGTGGTGGGTGACACTTCTTGTCTGCCTGAATCTCTTGTCAGGGTGGTGTAGTGGGTCTATTTTGCCAAGCACCAACTCACAAGCTGTGCCCCAGAGACAAGTGAGACTACTGGAAGTCCTGAGTGGGTCCCTCTGATTTCTTCTCCTCCCCAGCCTGGGCCTTTCCCCCTGCTGAGTCAAGGACTCCCCACAACCCATAAATGAATGTCTCAGAACTTCTGGTTTTCCAGATGTGGGAAAACTCTCCTGACAAGAGTGTCCCTGGGCCAAATGCTCCTCCACCCTCATGCTGCTTATTCAAGTTTTTGTTTATTGTGGCATTTCCCCCTCCCCAGCTTCGCTGTCCTCCCCTCCAGCGCATCACCAGCCAGGAAGCCCACCTCCACCAGTCATGACCCCATAGCAAGGGTCCTCCTGCCTAGGTTGGATCATGGCCTTCTTTCTACACTCCATGCTGTCATGTGTGTGATGCAAGATAAAAAAGGGGGAGGGGGTCTCAATCACATAGTCACAGCCACTGTCTTGACAACCCCACCCCAGGATACTATTGTTTCATGAGACTTGTTTTGCAAGAGACCGGAGCAGAGAGATTGTCTCCACCTTCAGTGTCGTTTAGTTGTTGTGTCGCATCAACGTTGTGAAAAAAAGGGGAAAGAGCTGAGAGTGACAGTGAGCAGAACCGTCTCCCGCTATTGTGCTCATCCAGGTAACCACAATGACCGAGTTTTTACCCAACACAAAGAGGCCGTTGGACGATCGGTTCCACAGTGAAGTTGGAAACACAATCTCAGGACTCTAAGGACAATGAGAATGGCTCACTCATGAACTGGAGGACGATGTAGGTGGTGTCTTAGTAGAAATGATTAATGACTGGACTGTGGTTAGGGTAGGGCTGTTTTTCACACACACAACATTTGTGCATATACGCAATCTCACATGCTTTTTTGTTCCTTACCGAATCCATCACAGACCATTTGGCACTCCAGTTTGGTGGCGAAGCGATTTTGGTTGCCTCGGCATCCTCCATAAACAAATATTTCACAGGTTTTGGTCTCCCAGTTGTAGTAATAAAATTCTGAATATGCAAAACAGGGACCAGAATCTGATGGTAGTTTGCAAACCTCTGTAGGGAATGAGAACACAAGAGAAGGAAAGTGAGATGGACAGAGAAAGAATCATTTTCTTTCCAGGACATGGGTTGGGCCATCTTTCCTTGAATGCCTTAGGTGGACCCAAAGGTCTAAGATTTGATGTTGTGTTGGGACTGAATTGGTCATGTGGAAAAAGTGGCCTTAGAAAGGGTTCCAGGAATTCTGGTAACTATAATGGTCTGTGGGAACGGCCTTGGGGGACAGGAGGAAAAGCTGCAGATGAGGCAACAGTCAGAGAAGAGGCAGCTGAGTCCACAGGAGGAATTGGGGCCTGGGAAAAGCCTCAGGAGAGACCCTCCCCAGTTTCCTGGGCTGCAAAAGATGACGGGGGAAAATGCTTTCCTATTTGCAAGGTTCCATGTGTCCCTAATAAAGTTAGTCCCCAATAAAGACACTTTCTGAGTGTATCTTAAAGAGCTGGAACATTGGAGGGTGTTTCTCGTCTGATCTAATTCACCCGGGGGGGCAGGAAAGTGCTGCCTTTTTGGACTGACCTCACCAGGGACCTCAACGCAACACGGATCCTCTGTACCTTTGCTGATTTTCCCACAGGCCTTTTCACACATCTCCCTGGTCTCAAAGTTGTTGCTTTTGTCCTCACAGACACGGGAAGAGACGCATTCCTTCTTTTCCTGGTCATAGTAGTAGCGCTGCACCTCCTTTGAGCATCTGTCCTGGTCTGGTGGTGGCTGGCACTGTTTGCTGCGGACTGCGCGAGAGGGAGAGAGGGGAGCTCGCTTAGCCTCTGGCTCAGGGGCTCAGGCGGAGGATGGAGGAGGAAGGAAGCAGGTGGGAGAAGGAGGCCCGGACCCACCTGAGGGCAGGCAGCCTCGGCTGCAGCCGGTGAAGCAACACTTCTCGGTCAGGGGACAATCTTGGTCGTCAATGCAGGTGTTGTTGCAGGGAACAAAGGTTTGCACTTCGACCCTCCTGGGACACACGCCGGGGTGTTCTAGAATGAGAGGGAGTGTGAGGCCCGAGAACCAATCAGGATGTGTAGAGTTATTTCTGAGCAGTTTTTTTTTTACTGTTCCTCACCTAGAGACGGAATCTTGCCAGACTAAAGCAACTATTTGCATATTACGGATAAAAGTCTGAGAATCTCTAGGAAGGAGCTTTCTCAAGTCTCTGCCTCATGACCAAACTATCTAAATTTTCCTGCCTCCTTGCTTTCTGAAATGCAGCGTCTCCCTTATGGGAATCCAGGCTACATTCCACCACAGGCAGGGAAGAGGAGGCCGTTACTCAGGATTGGATGGCAGAAACCGCCCTCCAGTGTGGCTGTGTCCCTTCCTCCCCTGTTCTCAAATTGGACAAGAACCCCCTCCCACGCCCACCCCAATGCAGGGCCTGGTTCTGATAGCTTGGAAGATGGGTCGCACTGGGGACCTGGGAGGACTCACAATGCGAAACTGTGCCAGGACAGGAAAAGGCTAAGGATCTACAGCCTGCCCCTGTGTTATAATAATAATAATAATAATAATAATAATAATAATAATAATAATAATAATAATAATAATAATAATAATAATAATAATAATAATAATAATAATAATAATAATAATAANCAGGAAGTTTCTCCTTAGTTCTAAGTTGCTTCTCTCCTTGATCAGTTTCCACCCGTTGCTTCTTGTCCTGCCTTCAGGCGCTTTGGAGAATAGCTTGACTCCCTCTTCTTTGTGGCAGCCCCTGAGATATTGGAAGACTGCTATCATGTCCCCCCTCGTCCTTCTCTTCATTAAACTAGACATACCCAATTCCAGCAACTTGGTTCAACTTGGTTAATGTTAAGCTTGTGTGGGTGACTTTGTGGCTTAACATTGGGTGCACACCCTACATGAGGGTTCCATGGTGCTCTCTTAACTTGCTTGTTTTCTTGCAGACATTTCATTATTCGAGCTTGTCTTATGTGCTAGTAAGGAGTAGAGTTTGCTTTAAGTTTATATTCTGGCATCTTATCCTGTCAGTGTTTGTGGGGGTGGTCTTAGAGAGTCTTGGTTGGGCTTTTTCCTGTTGGCTTCTTTGGCAGTTTCTTGATTGGGGTATTGTTTATAGTAAACAATACCCCAATATTGTAAACAACATCCCAATCAAACATCCCTCTGCATTAACAGAGGGATAGAATCAAGATCACATGAAGTATTAATACCACTTTACAAGGCCTTGGTAAGGCCACACTTGGAAAATTGCATCCAGTTTTGGTCACCACCATGTCAAAAAGATGCTGAGACTCCAGAAAGAGTACAGAGAAGAGCAACAAAGATGATCAGGGCACTGGAGGCTAAAACATATAAGGAACGGTTGCTGGAATTGGGTATGTCTGGTTTAATGAAGAGAAGGACGAGGGGGGACATGATAGCAGTGTTCCAATATCTCCCCCAAAGAAGAGGGAGTCAAGAGGTTCTCCAAAGCACCATAAGGCAGGAGAAGAAGCAATGGATGGAAACTCATCAAGGAGAGAAGCAACCTAGAACTAAGGAGAAACTTCCTGACAGTCAGAATAATTAACCAGTGGAACAACCTGCCTCCAGAAGCGGTGAATGCTCCAACACTGGACATTTTTAAGAAGAGACTGGACAGCCATTTATCCGAAATGCCAGAATATAAACTGACAGCAAACTGCACTCTTTACTAGCACTGATGATGTTGCCTAGTTGGGTCATGAAACGTCTGCAAAAAAACCAGAAAGCTCTTAGAGTACCAAGGACCCTTCATTCTCCTTTATTAACACCTTACATATTTCTTCCCTTTATGACACATGTGTCGCACGTGTACAGGAAACAGGTGAATTTAGGAACCAGCTGATGTGAATAGACCGAGGGTGAAATGATGGGCTTGGGGACTCTGCCTATCAGACCCTGCTCCATGGAGGGTGGGGGCTGGTGGGGAGGGGGAGGGGAGAGAGAAAGCAGAGAGACCTTCCACAGCTTCCATGCACAACTTCCTGTTCTCAAAGGGGCAGCACTTCTTCTGGGGAAGGTGAACGCCAAAGATGATGCATTCGAAGTCGTTGGTGCAGTTGGCGAAGCAAAGAGAGCTGTCTCTTCTGCTGGGTGGGCGAATCAGCAGCGGGCAGTATCCTGCGTTCTCTGGGAGGGGGAAGGGGGACACAGAAGGGAAGAAGGCGTTCAGTCACAGAGTGGAGCTTGTACCCTAGTTGAAGGAGACTCCCTCTCCAAATGCGGCAACACGTTCCTCAGCCTGGCAGGGCCATCGTGGGCAAAGGGGTTGGTAATTAGTAAGTGGGGGTCTTTCGCCACACTCCATGAGGCTGATGGAATGGTCTGGCCAAATGTGCCAAAGGTGGGTGGGTGGGTTGCTGCAGGGCATCACTGAAGGGTTTTCTCTGGCCAGTTGGCATCAGGTTTCTCTCCCATCCCTGCTACGCAGAGAAGCCAATCCACAAGGCTGAGGGGGCCAGGACAAAAGCACCACAGGGAAGGACAAGAAGCAATGGATGGAGACTAGCCAAGGAGAGAAACAACCTGGAATTAAGGAGAAACTTCCTGGCAGTGAGGACAATCAACCAGAGGAACAGAAGCTGCCTCCAGAAATAATGGGTGCTCCATCGCTGGAGGTTTTTAAGAAGAGACAGGAAAGCCACCTGTCTGAGACTATATAGGTTCTCCTGCTTGAACAGGAGGCTGGACTAGAGGACCTCTAAGGTCCCTTCCAGCTCTATTCTATTCTATTCTATTCTATTCTATTCTATTCTATTCTATTCTGTTCTGTTCTGTTCTGTTCTGTTCTGTTCTCTTCTGTTCTCTTCTCTTCTCTTCTCTTCTCTTCTCTTCTCTTCTCTTCTGTTCTGTTCTGTTCTGTTCTGTTCTGTTCTCTTCTCTTCTCTTCTCTTCTCTTCTCTTCTCTTCTCTTCTCTTCTCTTCTCTTCTATTCTATTCTATTCTATTCTATTCTATTCTATCCAACTGAGACCGCCTCAGCAGAGGCTGGCAGCACCACCATCCTCCTCTGGCAGCTCTGACTTGCGTGCCTCCTTCTTCCCTCCTTCAGCTTCCAGGGAGGCTCACTTTTGCTGGGCAGAGCATTCACAGCAAAGCTTCCCTGGAGGGTCTAGGCCAGGGATAGGCAACCTTGGCTCTTTTATGACTCGTGGACTTCAACTCCCAGAATTCCTGAGCCAGCCATGCTGAAGGGAAAGGGAGAGGTTTCCAAGCTGAGCCATGCTGGCTCAGGAATTCTGGGAGTTGAAGTCCACCAGTCATGAAGGGGCCATAGTTCCCCCACGCTGGCTCAGGAATTCTGGGAGTTGAAGTCCACGAGTCATGAGGGGGCCATAATTCCCCCATGCTGGCTCAGGAATTCTGGGAGTTGAAGTCCACCAGTCATGAAGGGGCCATAGTTCCCCCATGCTGGCTCAGGAATTCTGGGAGTTGAAGTCCACGAGTCATAAAAGAGCCCAGGTTGCCTACCCCTGGTATAGTGAGAACTCGCAGCCACAACTCTCTGCAGCCAACGCTCTGCTACCAACTTCTTGCTGCCAACTTGCCGTTGGGCAATTCACCGTGGGACAACTTAATGCAAGAGAACTGTATTTTAGGCCCGTTCTTCTCTTAATGTTATTAGTATTTATTTTATTATTATTCAACATATTATAGCTGTCTTGCTTTGAGGTGTCCCGTGGCGAGTTGTCCCATTCCATTCTTTGGAAAGCTCAAATCTTGTAGTTCTCGGAGGATGAAGCGCCACGGACGGTCTTCCTTCTAGGGTCCCGTGGCATTTCGTGGCAGAGTAAGAACCTTGCAACCCTGCCACAGCTTTGCTGTCCTTTGTACCAGGCCTAGCAGGCAGCCTCCTGACCCCTCGTCGCCCTCCCAGCCCAGGAAGCAGACTTACCCTCACTTGGGTGTAGACATTGTTTCCCACGGCTAGTTGTACAGCAGCGCTCAGTGCTCGGGCAGCTGGCATCGGAGGAGCAGTGTTTCCCATTAAAAGTGTCAACGGCATCAGTTGAGATGGGACACTTACCAGGCTTGTTGATATCTGCAAGATTTTGGGGGGTGGGAAAGAGATGGGATTGCTATCAGTAAAGTGGGAGCATTTTTGTTCTCTTTGAAAATTATCCTTGAATTCAGGAAGGCTTTGGTTGGGGGGTGGTGGTCTGTCAGCCCTCTCAAAATAAAGAATTATTCGTAGTCTTTCATCTGGCTGGGGTATAAACCAAGGAACAGATGTGGGGAGGGGGCATAAGGGGGAGTTAGAAACATCCAATGTTGAAGTCACCCTTAAGATGAAAAGTGGGAAGAGGTTGGGCACACTAAGGGAAAATAGCCAGACGTTTAATGCCGACAGCAAGGAGGATGTCCTGTTAAATTCCTGGTGTTGTTGTGGTTTTGAAGGACAAAATATAGCTGAGAGGAAACATTGATAACTGTAAGACCACAGCCAGTTTGGATGAGAGAGGGAAGAAGACGGGGAAAAGATTTCAAAAGGGGCTGAACCTGCATGCATGCAGAGGTAAATTTATTTAGTGGGGAACAGAAACAGAGAGAGTGCTGAGCCACGCAGGACCCCACAAAGCAGTGGACGAGGACTGGACCTCTCGCTTCATATCAAGATCACCCGAGAGTGACCACAGAGAAAGGAAGTGAACCAGGGCAACACAGAGGCCCGCCTACTTCTAACCCCGGAAGCTGCTCCAGAAGGATACCATGGATGGTGGTATTGAAGGCCACCAAGAGGTCAAGTAGAGGGAAGGTGGACACATTACCCCCGTCCCACTCTTGCCAGAGATCATTAAAAAGGGGCCCTCATGCCATTTTCATCCCACATCTATGTCTGAACCCTGAGTGGAAAGGATCTAGATCAGTTTTTCTCAACCTTGACAATTTTAAGGCATGTGGACTTCAACTCCCAGAATTCCACAGCCAGCATTGCTGGCTGTGGAATTCTGGGAGTTGAAGTCCACATGCCTTAAAATTGTCAAGGTTGAGAAACACTGATCTAGATAATCCATTTCATTCAGGAACCTCTGGAGCTGCAACACAACAGCCTTCNGATCTAGATCAGTTTTTCTCAACCTTGACAATTTTAAGGCATGTGGACTTCAACTCCCAGAATTCCACAGCCAGCATTGCTGGCTGTGGAATTCTGGGAGTTGAAGTCCACATGCCTTAAAATTGTCAAGGTTGAGAAACACTGATCTAGATAATCCATTTCATTCAGGAACCTCTGGAGCTGCAACACAACAGCCTTCACCAGAAAAAAGAGGATCGGAGACAGGATGAAAATTATCTAACAAGATGGAGTCTGCCAATGGCCTCTTAAAAAGAGGGCAGATGAAAACTTCCTTCATAGGCTGGAAGACTAACCCTCCCCCCATGGGGAAGCAGCAATCACTCCAGAACCCATCCACATGTCTCCTCCTGGGAACATATCACAAGCCAGGAGAGACATGGTTACAAAACACAGGTGGTTGTGTTCATAGTCCCTAGGATCCTGTCCACTTCCTTGAGGGCAACAGAGGTAAACTATCCCCAGATAACTGGGCAAGAACTGCTAACCCTAACCCTAACCCTAACCCTAACCCTAACCCTAACCCTAACCCTAACCAACCTCATTGTGCATCAAAAGAGGAAAAGGAACTACTGCTGGTTCACTCCGTCCTTCCCTCTGTCCTCTCCTGAGCACTGCACTTGCCCATCTGTCCTTCTCATTTCTCTCTTTGAAGTATCGTCTCATGAATTGAAGTCTACGACAGACCGTAGCTTTGATAGCATTGCGAGGGACAATATTCTTTTCCTCTTTTTCCTTCACCATTTCTTCTTTCTCAACCCATTTCCTTCCTTCCTTCCTTCCTTCCTCCCTCCCTCCCTCCCTCCCTCCCTCCTTCCTTCCTTCCTTCCTTTCTATTTCTTTCTTTCTTTCCTTCCTCCCTTCCTCCCTTCCTTCCTTCCTTCCCTCCCTCCCTCCCTCCCTCCCTCCCTCCTTCCTTCCTTCCTTCCTTCCTTCCTTCCTTCCTTCCTTCCTTCCTTCCTCCTTTCCTTTCTTGTCCCAAGATAGCTTTGCTGCACAAAGGCCACCTGGCCTACAGCCAATGTTCCTCTTTCCTCTGAGTGGGACTCACCTGGGGAGACACAGCGGCGGTCACATTCGTTGATGTCCTTGAAATTGTTGGCATTCCCATAGCAGCCTCCATACAAGAAACGTTCACACCTCTTGGACCCTGAGTTGTAGAACCAACGAAGTTCTAAGTTGTCACAGGGACCTTTATCTGCAGGGAGCTGGCAGGTACCTAAGGAACAGAGAAGAAGGCCAACCATGAAGGGTTGGCACCGGATGTCCCACCTCTCAAGTGGGCACGGCCAGAAGGACATGGCAATTGTGGAACAGATCTGTCACCCACCCTGTGATGCCCTTTTTGTGGTTGTTGGCCGCACACAGCTCTGTCTTGGGGAGAACATGACTCTCAGAAGCCTAGGAGCCATCTAACTGGCAACTAGCTGGTATCTACATTGGCTGGAAAGCAGAAAACGGGTGGTGGAAGACCTAAGTTGCTGAATAGGAGTCCCTCCTATCATATCTACTGCAGTGCTTCTCTACCTACAATCTATTTCTCTTCCCCAAGGTGAGCCTGGTGAGGGTGGGTCTTTTGGAGAACCAGTGGCACCATAGGAACAGGTGTGTATTCGTGTGTGTATCCACACTGCCCATATTTTCATTCCCTCCATCAACAAGCATCTCTCATTGTCCCAGACCTTTTGCTCTACGAGTGCCCCCTCCAGTTGAGGAACTGAAGGAGCAGAACTTGGCACCCCATAAAGGCATGGTTGGTCCCTTCCTGTCCTGCTTCTTGGTTTGGTTTCACACCCAGCAGTTGTGCAAAGTGGAGCAGTCCAGCCCCCCTCTGCCCAGTCTCGTACAGCATGGGCAAGGGAGGGCTGAATTTCTGAGGAAGGGGTAGAGCCCACATGTCCTCACCAAATATCTATGGGAAGCCCATCCTCATTCCTCACTTCATTGTTCCTCAACAGCTGTTCTTCTAAGGTCAATGTGTAATTAGTAGTTTCTCTTGCCTAACTATTGCTACAGCTTTTTCTGTTTCTTCATTCCACAAGTCAACAGAGCTGGTAACTAATTTCCCAATTTGCAGCCATGAATTCCACTGCAAAGTGGTTCTTTCTGTCTGTTCCACATTTGAGAACAATGAACAATTCCACCGGGTTCTGGAGTTAGGAGAAGGGAGAGGAAGTTTCCCATATATTAAGGGTCTATAAAATGAGCGAGGAAGCAGAAATCCCCCTGTCTCCTCCATGATAATGCTGGAAACTAGTGGATCAGTAGATGGGACCCAATGGTGGAGATGCCTCTTTGTATGGCCCCCTTATGCTAAAGAGCTCTCTCTCTCACAAGATGTGGAGACGGCTGTCAACATCAATGTGACAGAAGAGAACCCATGGAAGATAACATTGCATTGATCATTAGTAGCTGTTGATCATGCAGGCTATCTAATGGTGGGGAAAGCAGGTTTCTTAATCCTAATCTGAAATACATTCAGAGGGTTCTCTGGGACTTGACAGCTGGACTGAATGGGCTGTTGGTCTGATCCAACAGGGACCTTACTTCTGTTGTGCTGTCAACCATCTAAACTCTCACTTGTTCCAGGAACCATGGTCCTCTGGAAGCATCAGTTTGTAGGGTCTCCTGCTTGAGCAGGTGGTTGGACTAGAAGTCCTCCAAGGTCCCTTCCAACTCATTATTGTGTCTCCTGGAGGAGGACAGTTCTTCCACAGACGTGGAGCAAGCGTTGGTCACCTGGGCTGCTTCTGCCCAAAAGGTTCCTTCTGGACTGCTTAAGGAGCTATGGATTCCCAGGTTATTGAGATAGAGTTTTAAGGGAGTGGGAGATGTTGCCTTGTGCCCCTCCAATACCACTCCACAGTTCCTGAAGTGGAGCAAGCTTTGGATGAAGACAGTTGCACCTATGTTGCATCTGCCCCAAAGGAGCTTTCTGGACTGCTTAAGGAGCAACAGATTCCTAGGTTATTGTGGAGGAGAAGTAACGGAATGGGAGGTGTTGCCTAAAACCCACCCCAGAGGAGAAAGGAGTCCCAGCCCAGGGTCTACTCACTGAGGGTCTACTCACTGTTCACAGGAATCTGGCTCTTTTGACCACCATCCCCTCCACCAGCCGCATGGAGGTCAGCAGAGAAGGAGAGGAGCACCCCAACGAGAAGGACTCTGGCCCACATGGTCTCTCAGGAGGAAGGAAGTCTCTCANTGGAGGGGAGATCAGGGGGCTTCTTGTTCTATATGAAGACACAACGAGAAGGCCACCAAGCCCCTTCAAGCAAGCCTAAGCAAGAGGTGAAGGACTCCTTTCTTCTTCATTTTCCTACCCAAGGTGGGACCCCCCACTTGGTCTCTGCAGGATCTTGGTGCCATAAGGCACAATGTTCTCAGCCATAACTTCATTCTGGATGGGAATTATGGGTGTCAGGAAGTACCAGACTGGAGGAATCGGATATAACACCCCATGGTATTTTCCACAGTCAATGGGAGATATCCTACTAAGGCAATTTCTCCTTTTGTCTTATGATAAGATAATCTTTCTCGTCTTTTTTTTTTTTTTACTGTGGACACTCTGGCACACATTAAAAATGAAATTCTGTTGCCTGCTCTCAAAAGTGTACACGTACAGATATAAACATTCTATATACAACATATGTATATACCTACATCCTTAAATGTAAATATATATAAATATTTATCACTGTCCATCTTGAATACATAATGGAAAGAGGAAGCTTGAGCGTTCACAAGATTGAGGCTATATGGAACAAAACTGTGACTGAATCTGGATGTTCTGCTTTGGATACCACAAAGCCCCCTCCCAGAAGGTAATAAGGAAAACAGGTCATGAAGAGGATGTGTAGTGTCCCAGACAATCCTGTGGATCCTGATCAAGTGTTGCTTATATGCCATGTCCTGGATAGAAGGACGTGAGCTGACAATAACCTTTTCTGTTGTCCTCAGCACTCTCTGCACTACCTTCCTGTCTGAAGCAGTGATGCTTCCAAACCAGACAGAAATGCTGTATGACAGGATGCTCTCGATCATTCCTCTGTAAAAAGTGGTAAGAACGGGGGAAGGAAGATATGCTGATCCTGAGTTAAAACGCCTTATAAATCAGGTCAGATAGATAAACTCAATAGAAATGATTTCATAACAAAAACATATTTAATCAGAAAGATTACTTGCATTCATGACGGTTGCCTCTGATAATACATCTCTGTCCATTCCTATAGGTGAAAAGAATGATGCTCTCTCCATACCATCTTTATAGTGGAACAGGGTCATCGGGTGACATCTGATGGCCCATGCTTCTCTTTAGACAAAGACATTCCAATCTGTCTTGTGTCCAGGAAGTCTCCCAATGCCCTTTAGAAACTCCTCCCACTGACCCATTAACATGGGATGACTGACTAGCTAAAACTACATTTCCCATAAGCCATCTCTTAAGGAGACAGCACTTAGCCCAATAAATGCCAGATATTCTAACATACAGATACATGCCCTCTAGTTAGGGTTACATAGAGTTATACGATCCAGAACAGAAGATGTATTTTTCTCATGCGACGCAGAAAATGCAGGCACTGCTGTGCCCGCTTCACCAGTGTCTTGCTGTTTAGCGACCAAGCCAGTCTACTCATTAGATGCACAGCCAGAAAGTTGATGCTGCTAACCACCTCCACAGGTGAATTATTAATATACAGAGGAGTGTGGCTGTGCCTCCCTTTTCTGAAATCAACAATGATTTCTTTGGTTTTTCCAACATTGTTATGTGTGATTGAGAAATGTTTGCTTCTCCTTGGAATTTTTTTAAACTTTAGATGGTATTTGTATCTGAGAAAAGATCTAAAAAGAACATTTGAAAAAGAAATACTTTGGCTCCCTTGCATTTTTCTGAGGATGTTATAAGGATATTATATTAGATGCCAGTCCAGTTTCACTCTCCCCCTGGTGCCCCTTTCCACGACCTTCTTCTTAAACCCAGAGTTTCTCAACCTTAGCAGTTTTAAAATGAGTGGACTTCAACGCCCAGAATTCCTCAGCCAGTACCTTAAAGTTCCCAGGGTTGAAAAACACTGCTGTGAATCATAATAAATTTGCATTCCAAGATAGCAACACAAAACATGGCTTCCATGTTAGTTTCCTGATGTCAGATGTAAATACGCAAATAGCTCAGTTTGTGTCACAACCTGGGGAGGAATCTACCCCACCTTGTTGCACTCCATGGGCCTGGTGGATCTGTGTCAGGTGAGGGAAAGTCTGCCTCAGATTCATTGTCTTCTTGGTCAAAATTGGATCTAGGTAAGAAGTGGTGCTGTTGGACCATCTCCAACCTCCTGGCTATCTGCACATTGTCATGGATGAGGGGCTAGGATCGAAAGGACCGTTCTTCAGCTTGAAGAGAGGGGGTCTCTTTGGCCAGTGTGCATCATAATCCATCATATTGGCAAGTGGCAGAAAGAGGTGAAAATTCAGTATAAATGGGGCTTGCCTCTGATACACAGTGGTTTCTGGAATTCTTTCCTTATGCACCTGGAGGCAGGACAAGAAGCAACGGATGGAAACTCATCAAGGAGAGAAGCAATCTGGAACTAAGGAGAAACTTCCTGACAGTGTATTAATCAGTGGAAGAGCTTCCCTCCAGAAGTTGTGGGTGCTCCCGACACTGGAAGTTTTAAAGAAGAGATTGGACAACCATTTGTCTGAAATGGTCTAGGGTCTCCTGCATGAGCAGGGGGATGGACTAGAAGACTTCCAAGGTCCCTTCCAACTCTGCTGTTCTGTTATTCTGCTTCTTTCTCTTCTTTCTTTGAAATTCCATGGTGTGAACAAGCCAGCATCTCAAAGTCCTGCTCCAAAGGTCCCCAGAAGGAGGAAGAATTAAGCAGAAGGAAACTGTCCTGCTGGAGCAATGTTTATAGCTAGGGATGCTTATTTTATTGTGTTTACATGGCAAATATAGGCAGATACGTGGATCCCCCACAGACTGACTCCAGGCTAGAACCCTGGAGGTCCTGGTTTGTTTATTGGTTTGTAAAATTTAATTTGCCCATCTTATCCCTCTGGGTTGCTTACAACCTTAAAAAAAAAAGCTAAAGGACATAAATAAAGTACTGTGAAGATCCAAATGCTACACCCCAATTAAAAGAGAGGGAGGGTGGGAGAAGTTTGCGGGGGCGGGGGGCGGGGTATATTCTTACTCTATCAATCTTCCCCTCCCATGTAACCACTCCCCC
Source organism: Protobothrops mucrosquamatus (assembly GCF_001527695.2). Classification (NCBI taxonomy): domain Eukaryota; kingdom Metazoa; phylum Chordata; class Lepidosauria; order Squamata; family Viperidae; genus Protobothrops; species Protobothrops mucrosquamatus. The sequence goes on along the minus strand of NW_015390837.1, from coordinate 55,779 downwards.
CTTCCATTGTAGCCCAGGTTAACTGGCAGAGCCAGTTCTTTAGGTTCTTATGAAATTTCAGGAGGGCTGGAGTCTACCTCACTCGGGGAGGGGGGCAAAATGTTCCAGAGGGCAGATGCAACAGCAGAGAAGGCTCCTCTCCTGGACCCTCCCCCCCCAGCTGGAATACTCTGGCTGATGAAGCCCAGAGCATGCCTCCTTTGCCGGCATGAGTGGGGCGGGCTAATCCCATTGGGATGAGACGGTCCCTCAAGTCTCCTTGCTTTGCTTCCCACAAAGTCCACACCATCTCCCACTCAAGAACCACACTCAGAGTATGCAGGGAAAGTCATGTCTTTATTCTTGAAAAGGGAGGAAGATCAAACAGGAATGCAGCTGGGGAAGTGGCCGTGGCAGCCACGGTGGAGGCATCTGCTCCCAAGGTCATGCTTCCACGCAGGGATGTCGTGGAGGGACTCATTCTTTGGGGCGTTGCTTTTTTTGTTGCTGCTGCTGCTACTGCTGTTGCTCTTGCTCTTGCTGTTGCTGTTGCTCTGTGAAGAGAAGAGGGGAGTGGTGGGTGGGCAAAGGGCTTCTGCTCCTGGATAAGCAGAGTAGAGCAGAGGGGGCTTAGCCTTATCGTGGATGGCAGCTTCTGCCTGGATCACTTGCCAGGGTGGTGTAGCGGGTCTATTTTGCCAACCACCAACTCACAAGCTGTGTCCCAGAGACAAGTGAGACTACTACTGGGTCCCTCTGCTTTCTTCTCCTCCCCAACCTCCCCAGCCAAGGACTGCCCACTGGCCCTTCAGGGAGTGGAAAAAAATCTCCTGGGCAGAGACGTCCCTGGGTGTCTCCTCCGCCTTCATGCAGTTTATCCTGGTTTTGCTGACAAACAGACCAATTAAACCAAAGAGATCATTGTCGATTTCAGAAAAGGCAGGCACAGCCACACTTCTCTGTGCATTAATGATTCACCTGTGGAGATGGTTACCAGCATCAAATTCCTGGGTGTGCAGCTAACGAGTAGGCTGACTTGATTGCTCAACAGCGAGACACTGGTGCAGAGAGTGGTGAGGATGGCCAAAAAGATCATTGGCAGTTCCCTCCCTCCCATCCAGGACATAGCACAGAAGTGTTGCTTGAGCAGGGTCCGTAAGATTATCTGGGACACTACACAGCCTCTCCACGACCTGTTTTCCTTGTTCCCTTCTGGGAGGAGGGGGCTCCGTGGTATCCGTAGCAGAACATCCGGATTCAGCCATAGATTCATTCCATACAGCATTAACCTTGTGAACTCTCAAGCTTCCTCCTTCCGTTATATATTCAAGATGGACAGTATTTAATATTCATTTGTTATGTATATGAAGGGGTGTGGGTCTATACTGTGGTGAATATCCTTGACAAACACCTGTTTCTTTTGGCAGTTTGCAAACTTCTGCAGGGAGGGAGGGAGATCAGAAGAGAGGGAAAGAGGGCAGTGAGATGGACAGCGAAAGATTATTTTCTTTCCAGGACATGGGTTGGGCCATCTTTCCTTGAATGCCTTAGGTGGACCCAAAGGTCTAAGATTTGATGTTGTGTTGGGACTGAATGGATCATGTGGAAAAGTGGCCTCAGAATGAATGCCAGGAATTCTGGCAACTGTAATGGTCTGTGGGAACGGCCTTGGGGGACAGGAGGAAAAGCTACAGATGAGGCAACAGTCAGAGAAGAGGCAGCTGAGTCCACAGGAGGAATTGGGGGCCTGGGAAATGTCTCAGGAGGGACCCTCCCTAGTTTCTTGGGCTACAGAAATGAGGGGGAGAGATGTACTGTACTTACCTTTTTGCAAGAAGTGTCCCTAATAAAGTTAATCTCTAATAAAGACAGTCTCCAATAGAGCTAGAAGCTTGGAAGATGCTTCTTGTCTGACCTAACTCACTCGGAGGCGGGGGGGAGTATTGCCTTTCTGGGCTGACCTTACCAGGGGCCTCAATGCAACACTGATCCTCTGTACCTTTGCTGATTTTCCCACAGGCCTTTTCACACAGCTCCTTGGTCTCAAAGTTTCTGCAGCTGGCCTCGCAGACAAGGTAAGGGACACATTTCTTCATGTCTGGATCATAGAAGTAGCACTGCAACTGCTGTTTGCAGCTACCCTGTTCGAGAGGTAACTGGCACACCTCACTGCGGACTGCAAGAGAGTGAGAAAAGGGAGATTGTGTGGGCTCTCCCCGCTGCCTGGAGCTTAGGTGGAGGACAGAGGGGGAAGGGGGCAAGAGGGAGAAGGAGGCCTGGACATACGTGAGGGCAGGCAGCCTCGGCCGCAGCCGGTGAAGCAGCACTTCTCAGTCAGGGAGCAGTCCAGGTCATCCCTGCAGGTGCTGTTGCATGGAAACAAGGTCTGCAATTTGACCCTCCTGGGACACACGCCGGGGTGTTCTAGAATGAGAGGGATTGTCAGCTCCAAGAACTAATCAAGACACATAAAGTTACTTCCGAGTAGTTTCCTTTCGTATTCCGTACCTACAGACGGAATCTTGCCAGACTAAAGCAACTACTTGCATATTATAGACGCACGCTGGGGTGTTCTAGAATGAGAGGGGTTGTCAGGCCCCAAGAACCAGTCAGGATGCGTAGAGTTATTTCTGAGCAGTTTCCTTTACTGTTCCTCACCTAGAGACAGAATCTTGCCAGATAAAGCAACTACTTGCTTATTACAGATAATAGTCTGAGAATCTCTAGGGAGGAGCCATGTTAAGTCTCTTCCTCATGACCAAACTATCTAAATTGTCCTTTCTCTTTGCTCTCTCTAACTCTACTTCAGTCTGTAGGGTCTCCTGCTTGAGCAGGGGATCGGACTAGAAGACCCCTAAGGTCCCTTCCAACTCTGCCATTGGTCTCCTGGAGGAGGACAGTTCTTCCACAGAAGTGGAGCAAGCGTTGGTCAAAGAGAGTTGCACCAGGGCTGGAAGGATGCTTTCTGGACTGCTTGAGGAGCCATGGATTCCTAGGTTGTCGTTGTGGAGAAGTAAGCGAAGGGGGATGTTGTCTGAAACCCACCCCAGAGGTGAAAGGAGTCCCAGCCCAGCCAAACCAGCTTCTCAGGTCCATTTTGGGGGAGAACATGATTCTCAGAAAACCAGGAGACATCTGGATAGGAAACTAGCTGGCCAGTAGCTTGGCTGGAAAGCAGAGGAATCTGCTAGTGGAAGACCTAGCTTGCAGGGGTATTGTCTGAAACCCACCCCAGAGGAGAAAGGAGTCCCAGCCCAGCCACACCGGCTTCTCAGGTCCATTTCCCACCAGGGGTTGGCTGAGGGTTTACTCACTGTTCAGAGGAATCTGGCTCTTTTGACCATCAACCTCTCCACCAGCCGCATGGAGGCCAGCAGAGAAGGAGAGGAGCACCCCAACGAGAAGGAGCCTGGCCCACATGGTTGCTCAGGAGGAAAGAGGTCTCTTGCCTGAGGCAGAGGGAGTATATAAAGCTGGAGAAAAGGGCATGGCAGCAATTTAACCGCAGAATTGTGGGACTTTCGCAATGCAGTGCTTACTCTGGACAGGAGAGCCAACTCAAGAAGGAAGGACACACTAGAAACACAACGATCTTGTGTAATGATTGAACTCTACCCTGTGTGCACATTGCAATGGTCAGACTAGGAGGATGGGGTGAGGTTGGGGCTGGGCTGAGCCCCCTGGACTGGTAACATGCAAAGCAGACTGGCCTGGCTCAAGAGTCCTGGGCTGTGGGGGATGGACAGGGTCCCCTTTCCAGAGGATACTAGAAAAGGAGAGGCTGGGAGGAAGTGGAATAACTCCCATGTTCTCCAGGTTCAAAGGGGAAGGAGTGGGAGCTTCTGCTTTGGGGAGGGGTAAGAGATGAACCTCTCTCTGCTCCCTCATGGACATATGGACCTCAAAAAGAGGAAGAGCAGGCAGAAGGTAGGCAAGGACTCACTGGAGGGGAGGTCTGGGGGCTTCTATATGAAGACAGAACGAGAAGCCCACCAACCTCCTTCAACCAAGCCTAAGCAAGAGGTGAAGGACTCCTTTCTTCTTCTTCATTTTCCTACCCAAGGTGGAACCCCACATGGTCTCTGCAGGATCTCGGCACCATGAGACACAATGTTCTCAGCCACAACTTCATTGTGGCTGGGAATTATGGGTGTCAGGAAGTACCAGACTGGAGGAACCAGATATAACCAGGTACTTTCCATGTCAATGGGAGATATCCTGCGAAGGCCTTTTTAAATTATGGGTGATTGAGAAATGTTTGGTTTCCTTAGGATTTTTTTATGCTTTAGATAGTAATTGTACATCCGAAAAGACCTAAAAAGTGGCAAAGACTTGAAAGAGAAATACTTTTGCTCCCTTGCATTTGTCGCAGGATATTATAAAAGGCGTATTAGATGCCAGACCAGTTTCACTCTCCCCCTGGTGCCCCTTTCCACGACCTTCTTCTTAAACCCAGAGTGTCCCAAGCTTAGCAGTTTTAAGATGAGTGGACTTCAACTCGCAGAATTCCTCAGCCAGAATCTTAAAGCTGCCAGGGTTGGAAAACACTGCTGTCACTCATAGTGGAACATGCATTCCAAGATCACAATGCAAATCTTGGCTTCCGTGTTAGTTCCTGTAGGTAGGCAAATAGCACAGTTTGCATTACAATCTGGTGAAGAACATTTTGTGCCACCTTGTTGTGCTCCATGGGCCTGGTGGATCCGTGCCAGACGAGGGAAAGTCTGCCTCAGATTCATTGTCTTCCAAATCTGGCTGGGAAGTGGGACCTGCTGTTGCTGGACTGTCTCCACCCTCCTGTGGCACATTGTGGCACAGATGAGGGGCTACTGGAGGGACCCCTCCCTTCAGCCTCAGAGGGGGTCTCCTTGGCAGCATGCAAGCTAGCTCTGGATGGAGGGACACAGCGGACGTCCAAGGCCAACACTTATGGGGACACAATGGACGTGAGAAGCGGTCTCCACGCTGTCAGCAGTAAACGGCCTGATCCCAGATCCATCCATCACTGAAAGAAGAGACAGGTGGAAACGGTCTTTCCCTCGGAAGAGACTGTCCCCTAAGCACCTATATTGGGCAGGGGGGAGAAAGGGGTGCAAGGATGTGATTTGATTATAAATGGAGCTTGCATCTGGTACATAGCAGTTGCTGGAAGCAGTTGACGGCTTCTTTCACTTTGCTGCAATTTAATGGTGTGAAGAAGCTTATAGCTCTGGATCAAAGTCCTGCTCCAGAGGTCCCGCATGAGAACCCAGGAAGAGGAAGGATTGAGCAGAAGGGAAACTGTCTTGCTGGAGCCTTAGCTGCTCAGCTGGTTGTGTCGGAACCACCTAGAGGGTTCCGTCCCAGGCGACTGATGGACCCTGAGAGGTTCCTGACGGAGCTTGGGCCATATCCGGAGGATCTAGTCCACGACTCGGCGGAAAATCAGGCGGCGGCGTGGGAGACAACTGCCGCCGCAGCATTGGACTGGGTCGTGCCTTTGCGGCCTCTGACCCGACGTAGGTCTCGATTGGCTCCCTGGTTCACCGAGGAGCTGAGAGAGATGAAACGTCGGAAAAGAAGCCTAGAGAGCAGTTGGAGGGCCAGCCGAACCGTACCCGCCCGAACACAGGTTAGGATACATGTTAGATCCTACCTAGTGGCGATGAGGGAGGCTAGGACTAACTA
>NW_015390837.1:46284-48958 GCF_001527695.2 Protobothrops mucrosquamatus | reverse complement strand
TTAGGTAGGGATGATTTTAAGAAAATTTTAATTGACACACAGCTTCGAATATTTGGCTTTTAATTTGGTTTTATGGGGTTTTTTTTGTTCTTTGATGTATTTTGTTTGTCTGTTTTAATATGCTGTGCACCGCCCTGAGTCCTACGGGAGAAGGGCGGTATATAAATTAAATTATTAAATTAAATTAAATTAAATTAAATCCTGGAACCAGCACAGTCTGACTCCAGGCAAGAGCACTGGGCATCCTGGGTTGCTGTTTGTTTCCCACACCAGCCTGGGGTGTTGATCTCCCACTCAAGAACCACACTCAGAGTATGCAGGGAAAGTTGTCTTTATTCTTGAAAAGGGAGGAAGCTCAAAGAGGAACACAGCTGGGGCAGTGGCCGTGGCAGCCACGGTGGAGGCATCTGCTCCAAAGGTCGCGTTTCCACGCAGGGATGTCGTGGAGGGACTCATTCTTTGGGGTGTTGTTGTTGCTGTTGCTGTTGCTGTTGCTCTGTGAAGAGAAGAGGGGAATGGTGGGTGGGCAAAGGGCTTCTGCTCCTGGATAAACAAAGTAGAGCCAAGGGGGCTTAGCCTTGTGGTGGGTGACACTTCTTCTCTGCCTGAATCTCTTGTCACGGTGGTGTAGTGGCTCTATTTTGCCAAGCACCAACTCTCAAGCTGTGCCCCAGAGACAAGTGAGACTACTGGAAGTCCTGAGTGGGTCCCTCTGATTTCTTCTCCTCCCCAGCCTGGGCCTTTCTCCCTGCTGAGTCAAGGACTGCCCACTGGCCCATCCATAGGTGGGAAAATGGAGACATGACTATCATTGCCAAGGCACAACCCATAAATGAATGTCTCAGAACTTCTGGTTTTCCAGTTGTAGTAATATTGTGGGAAAACTCTCCTGACAAGAGTGTCCCTGGGCCAAATGCTCCTCCACCCTCATGCTGCTTATTCAAGTTTTTGTTTATTGTGGCATTTCCCCCTCCCCAGCTTTGCTGTCCTCCCCTCCAGCGCATCACCAGCCAGGAAGCCCACCTCCACCAGTCATTACCCCATAGCAAGGGTCCTCCTGCCTAGGTTGGATCATGGCCTTCTTTCTACACTCCATGCTGTCATGTGTGTGATGAAAGATAAAAAAGGGGGAGGGGGTCTCAATCACATAGTCACAGCCACTGTCTTGACAACCCCACCCCAGGATACTATTGTTTCATAAGACTTGTTTTGCAAAAGACCAGAGCAGAGAGGTTGTCTCCACCTTCAGTGTCGTTTAGTTGTTGTGTCGCATCAACGTTGTGAAAAAAAGGGGAAAGAGCTGAGAGTGACAGTGAGCAGAACCGTCTCCCGCTATTGTGCTCATCCAGGTAACCACAATGACCGAGTTTTTACCCAACACAAAGAGGCCGTTGGACGATCGGTTCCACAGTGAAGTTGGAAACACAATCTCAGGACTCTAAGGACAATGAGAATGGCTCACTCATGAACTGGAGGACGGTGTAGGTGGTGTCTTAGTAGAAATGATTAATGACTGGACTGTGGTTAGGGTAGGGCTGTTTTTCACACACACAACATTTGTGCATATACGCAATCTCACATGCTTTTTTGTTCCTTACCGAATCCATCACAGACCATTTGGCACTCCAGTTTGGTGGCGAAGCGATTTTGGTTGCCTCGGCATCCTCCATAAACAAATATTTCACAGGTTTTGGTCTCCCAGTTGTAGTAATAAAATTCTGAATATGCAAAACAGGGACCAGAATCTGATGGTAGTTTGCAAACCTCTGTAGGGAATGAGAACACAAGAGAAGGAAAGTGAGATGGACAGAGAAAGAATCATTTTCTTCCAGGAAGTGGGTTGGGCCACCTTTCCCAGAAAGCCTTAGGTGGACCCAAAGGTCTAAGATGTCATGTTGTGTTGCGACTGACTGGGTCATGTCGGAAAGTGGCTTCAGGATGAGTGCCAGAAATTCTGGTAACTATAATCGTCTGTGGGAACGGCCTTGGGGGACAGGAGGAAAAGCTGCAGATGAGGCAACAGTCAGAGAAGAGGCAGCTGAGTCCACAGGAGGAATTGGGGCCTGGGAAATGCCTCAGGAGAGACCTTCCCTAGTTTCCTGGGGTGCAAAAGATGACGGGGGAAAATGCTTTCCTATTTGCAAGGTTCCATGTGTCCCTAATAAATTTAGTCCCCAATAAAGACACTTTCTGAGTGTATCTTAAAGAGCAGGAACATTGGAGGGTGTTTCTCGTCTGATCTAATTCACCCGGGGGGGCAGGAAAGTGTTGCCTTTTTGGACTGACCTCACCAGGGACCTCAATGCAACACGGATCCTCTGTACCTTTGCTGATTTTCCCACAGGCCTTTTCACACAGCTCCTTGGTCTCAAAGTTTCTGCGGCTGGCCTCGCAGACACGGTAAGGGACACATTTCTTCATGTCTGGATCATAGAAGTAGCGCTGCAACTGCTGTTTGCAGCTACCCTGTTCGAGAGGTAACTGGCACACCTCACTGCGGACTGCAAGAGAGTGAGAAAAGGGAGATTGTGTGGGCTCTCCCAGCTGCCTGGAGCTTAGGTGGAGGCCAGAGGGGGAAGGGGGCAAGAGGAAGAAGGAGGCCTGGACATACGTGAGGGCAGGCAGCCTCGGCTGCAGCCGGTGAAGCAGCACTTCTCGGTCAGGGAGCAGTCCA
>NW_015390837.1:41704-45171 GCF_001527695.2 Protobothrops mucrosquamatus | reverse complement strand
AGGTAACTGGCACACCTCACTGCGGACTGCAAGAGAGTGAGAAAAGGGAGATTGTGTGGGCTCTCCCAGCTGCCTGGAGCTTAGGTGGAGGCCAGAGGGGGAAGGGGGCAAGAGGAAGAAGGAGGCCTGGACATACGTGAGGGCAGGCAGCCTCGGCTGCAGCCGGTGAAGCAGCACTTCTCGGTCAGGGAGCAGTCCAGGTCATCCCTGCAGGTGTTGTTGCATGGAACCAAGGTCTGCAATTCGACCCTCCTGGGACACACGCCGGGGTGTTCTAGAATGAGAGGGATTGTCAGGCCCCAAGAACTAATCAAGACACATAAAATTACTTCTGAGCAGTTTCCTTTCGTATTCCGCACCTACAGACAGAATCTTGCCAGACTAAAGCAACTTATAGACACACATATTATAGACATATTATAGACACACGCTGGGGTGCATATTGTTATAGACACATATTATAGACACACGCTGGGGTTCATACTATAGACACATATTATATTATAGACACACGCTGGGGTGTTCTAGAATGAGAGGGATTGTCAGGCCCCAAGAACCAATCAGGATGCGTAGAGTTATTTCTGAGCAGTTTCCTTTACTGTTCCTCACCTAGAGACGGAATCTTGCCAGATAAAGCAACTACTTGCTTATTACAGATAATAGTCTTAGAATCTCTAGGGAGGAGCCATGTTAAGTCTCTTCCTCATGACCAAACTATCTAAATTGTCCTTTCTCTTTGCTCTCTCTAACGCAGCCCCTCCTTTCTGGGAATCCAGACTACATTCCACCACAGGCAGGGAGGAGAAGCAGTTACTCAGTGCCTGGGATCGGATGGCAGAGACATCTCTCTCTCTCTGGTGCAGTCTTGCCCTTTCTCCACTGCTGTCAGGCCAGGCCAGACCCTCCTCCCACCCATACCCCGGTGCAGGGACCAATCCTGAAGTATGCCAGCAAGGAATTCCAGGGCTCTGTCCTAAATCCTTGGTGTGTGAGAAGGACCGAGACCCTGGGAGGATGTGCAGTGTGAACCATGCCAGGACGGGGAAAGGCCAGGCAGATACAATCCATCCCTGTGCTCTGCTCGGTTAATGTTATGCTTGTGCAGGAACCTTTTTGGGCTCACATTTGGTGCACACTTTTTAGGACACAGGTGTTGTGCATGTGGAGGAAATGGGTTAATTTAGGAACCAGCTGAAGTGTGTGGTGTGACTGGATGCAGGATATCATTGTGGGATTGGGGCATCCGGCCATCTGTCCCTGTTGCAAGTACCTCTCTCTCTCTCTCTCTCTCTCTCTCTCTCTCTCTCTCTCTCTCTCTCTCTCTCTCCCTCTCCCTCTCCCTCTCCCTCTCCCTCCCTCTCTCTCTCTCTCTCTCTCCCTCTCTCTCTCATGGGAATGTTGGCATGGATAGAGATAGAAAACAGAGAGAGAGACAGACAGACAGAAAGGAAGAACAGGAAAGAAGGAGGGAAGGAAGGAAGGGAGGGAGGGAGAGAGAGGGCAAGCAAGCAAGCAAGCAAACAAGCAATCAGAAAGAAAGAAAGAAAGAAAGAAAGAGAGAAAGAAAGAAAGAAAGAAAGAAAGGGAAAGGAAGGAAGGAAGGAAGGAAGGGAAAGGAAAGGAAGGAAGGAAGGAAGAAAGAAAGAGAGAAAGAAAGAAAAGAAAGAAAGAAAGAAAGAAAGAAAAAAGAAAGAAAAAGAAAGGGAAAGGAACGAAGGGAAAAGAAGGAAGAAAGAAAGAAAGAAAGAAAGGAAGGAAGGAAGGAAGGAAGGAAGGAAGGAAAGAAAGAAAGAAAGAAAGAAAGAAAGAAAGAAAAGGAAGGAAGAGTGGCACCTTCCACGCCGTCCACGCATATCTTCCTGCCCGCAAAGCTGCAGCACTTCTTCCGAGGAAGATTCCCCATGAGGTTGCAGTCCCAGTCAGTGGTGCAGTTTGGGAAGCAAACGTCACCCGTGCTGGGTGGGAGAATCAGCAGTGGGCAGTACCCTGGGAGATCTAGGCAGAAGAGGGGGACACAGGAGAGAAGAGGGCATTCAGAGAGGGGGTTCACAGACCTTACTACAGAGTTCCCCAACATTTTCAGCTTTGCAGACTGGCTGGGGGGGGGGCAGAGAGGATGGTTCCGCGTGTGCAACAGGCAAACACGCCTGCCCACCACTTCCACGGCCCGATTCCAAAAGGCTCAACGTCCTCCAGTGGGGGCCAGGGGCCGGGGGTCGGGGCCCCCTGCCCTAGGGGAAGAAGAGGCCCGCTCCAAATGTTTCAGGACCTTCCTCCACCTGGCAGGGGGCATCTGTGGCAGTAAGTAGGAGGGTTATTTTGCAAACAAGCCCCACAACAAAAGCCCACCAGCCTCATCTACACCCTCCGAAGAGTTGGAGGACTTTTGCCGCATGGCACGCAGCTGGGCAGCCCTGAAAGGCCTTCTCTGCTGAGGGGGCATCAGGTTTGGCCCTGCAGGGAAAAAACCCCCAGCCCTCTCTGGTGCCCACCAAGTGCTTTGCTGGCAAAGAAGCCTTTGGTAGTGTTGATCTACCCAACGGAGGCCAACTCAGTGCAGGCTGGCACCAAACAGCCTTCCTCTTGCCTGCCCCCTTCTCCCCTCCTCCAGCTTCTGGGAAGGCTCCCCCGAGCTGGGCTGAGGTCTGTCTGGAAAGCTTCCTTGGAAAGTTCAAGTCTTGCTGGGCTCGGAGGATGAACCGCCACGGAACGGCTTCTCTCTGGGCTCCAGTGCTGTTTCATGGCGGGCAAAGAAACGGGCACGGCTCTGCGTTCCTCGGTACCAGGCTCAGCAGGCATCCTCCCCTCCCTGTTCCTGGCTGCCCCCCTCCACAAACTCCCTTCCCCATCCAGGAACAAGACTGACGTTGTTGCGGGATTTCACATTTCCGCCCACAGGAAGTGGGGCAGCAGCGCTGAGGGCCCGGGCAGCTGGCATCGCTGGAGCACAATTTTCCGCAAAGGACATCCTCGCCTTGAACTATGATGGGGCACGTGCCAGGCTTGTTATCTGCAAGATTTTAAGGGGGGGGGGAAAGAGAAGATGAGATTCGTATCAATAAAGTGGGAGCCGTTCTGTCCTCATTGAAAACCATCCCTGAATTCGGCAGGGCCTCTTTTGGTGGGCTCACTCAAAAAGCTTTTGTTAGATTTTTCCAGGAAAAAAAATTAATATATTCTCATAGACGCTAAGTAGAATTCTATCGCTAGATAGAGAATTGAGTAAATAAACTCAAGATGAGTTAGAAAAATGGAAGGAGGTCCACTCCACCCCTCCCTCCCTCCCTCCTCTCCTGACCACTGGACTGGTCCCTCTCTCAGTTCTCTCTTTGAAGTATGGTCTCCTGAATTGAAGTCTACGACAGACCAACCATTCTTTTCCTCTTTTTCCTTCACCATTTCTTCTTTCTCAACCCTCTCCCTCCCTCCCTCCCTCCCTCCCTCCCCCTTTCTTTCTTTCTTTCTTT
>NW_015390837.1:35930-38955 GCF_001527695.2 Protobothrops mucrosquamatus | reverse complement strand
CCCTTCCCTCCCTCCCTCCCTCCCTCCCTTCCTCCTTCCCTCCCTCTTTCTTTCCTCCTTCTTCCTTTCTTTCTTTCTTCCTTCCTTCCTTCCTTCCTTTCTTCCTTTCTTTCTTCCTTCCTTTCTTTCTTTCTTTCCCAAGATAGCCTCGCTAGACCGAGGCCATCTGGCCCACAGCCAATGCTCCTCCCTCCTCCCTCAGACCCTCCTCTGACTGGGTCTCACCTGGAGGGCCACATCGGCGCTCGCATTCTTCAACATCCTTGAAATTGTTCCCATTCCCCTGGCAGCCTCCGTAGTTGAATTCTTTGCACCTCCCAGAGTGCTTGTCGTAGAACCAGCGAGGCATAAATGCCCTGCAGGGCCCCGTGTCTGAGGGTAGCTGGCAGATATCTGAGAAAGAGAGGAGATGGCCAAGACTTAAAAGTTTGCACCTGGATGGATTAACAGCAATTTACTATAAGATGTTGTCTGAGGAAATGATAGGACCATTAAAGGAATTGTTTAATAGTATTTTGATGGGTGAAGATGTACCTCCATCATGGAGAACTGCTTTTATATCTTTAATTCCAAAGGAGGGTCAGGAACTGACACAACCTAAGAATTATAGACCTATATCATTATTGAATACGGATTATAAGATTTTTTCAAAAGTATTGGCAAATAGATTAATGCAAGTGTTACATCAATTGATTCATAGTGACCAATCCGGATTTATAACTGGAAGTTATATGAAATATAATGTAAGACAAATTATTAATCTAATTGAATATTTGGATAAGAATAATCAAATTTCTGCTGCTTTTATTTTTTTGGATGCTGAAAAAGCATTTGATCAATTGGATTGGGGTTTTTTGTTTCGAGTAATAGAAAGAATGAATTTTGGGGATAAATTCGTGTCTGCTCTTAAAGCTATTTATCAACAACAATCAGCTCAGATTATAGTTAATGGGGGACTAACGGAATCGTTTAAAATTGGAAAAGGAACTAGACAAGGATGCCCACTATCACCATTACTATTTGTATTAACAATGGAGGTTTTGTTAATCAGAATTCGGGAGTCCTCTATTATAAAGGGAATTAAGGTTAATAAGATAGATTATAGGTTAAGAGCTTTTGCGGATGATTTGGTGTTAACATTAACTCAGCCGTTAGAATCGGTAATTGGTATGATGGACATTATAGTGCAATATGGAAAGGTCTCTGGATTTAAGATAAATAGTAATAAGACAAAAATATTGCCAAAAAATATGTCTATGGATGATAAAGAGGCATTAGTTAGGCATACAGGTTTTGAGATGGTTAAAAAGGTAAAATATTTGGGAGTTTATATAACAGCTTCTAATGCTAAATTGTACAAGAATAATTATGAGTCTTTATGGTTAAAGGTTAAAAAAGATTTAGATGATTGGAAAAAATTACAATTATCATTGCTGGGGAGAGTCTCAGCTGTAAAAATGAATGTTCTCCCAAAGTTTCTCTTCTTGTTTCAAATGATTCCTGTTTTAAAAAAAGATGCCAATTTGGAGGAGTGGCAGAGGGGTATTAATAAATTCATTTGGGCGGGCAAAAAGCCAGGAGTTAAGTTTAAGATTATACAAGATGCAAGGGAACGAGGAGGACTTAAAGTTCCTAATTTAAAATTGTATTATGATGCGGTGGTATTGACATGGATTAGTGATTGGTTAAATTTAACAAACAAGAATATACTTTCTCTTGAAGGATGGGATTTGTTATTTGGCTGGCAGGCATATTTAATTTATGATAAAAAGGTGGATACAAATTTTAAGGCTCATATTTTAAGGAGTGCTTTATTACGAGTTTGGAAGAAATATTATTATAAATTAAATTATAAAATTCCTATATGGGCAGCTCCAGGACAGGCAATAGAAGGGATATCTAGGGGAGTTAATTTGGATAAAGTTTCTTATAAGGAATTACTTCGTCCGTTCGGACAAAGTTGGCAACTTAAATCATTAGCAGATTTGAAACAAGAAAATATTGTGTATTCATGGTTGTATTATAATCAATTGTTAATGAGGTGGCGTATGGATCAAAAAGTTGGTATTACTATGCAGGATGAAAACTTGATGAAACAGATTAAAGACCAATCTCAAGCACATATTAAAAGAATTTATAATGTATTGGTGGAACTGGATTCAGAAACAGAATTGGTTAAGGACTGTATGATAAAATGGGCACAAAATATACAAGAACCGATTTTATTGGAAACATGGTAGAAAATTTGGACTAGAAATGTAAAATTTACTCAAGCTCAAAATTTAAGGGAAAATTTTTATAAAATGTTTTATAGGTGGCATCTGGATCCACAGAAATTGTCTTGTATGTACTCTAATTTGCAACCTAAGTGCTGGAGATGTGGAAACTTAGATGGAACGTATTTTCATATGTGGTGGACATGTAGGGAGGTTAAAGTATTTTGGATTAAGATTTGGTGGAACATTCAAAATATTTTTAAGAAAAAGATAAAGTTCAAACCACAGATATTTTTGTTGGGTATTTTGGAAGATTTGGATGCAAAAGAAATGGAGTTGATGTTGAATCTTATAACTGCTGCAAGATTATTAATTGCTCAATTTTGGAAAACGAAATGTCTACCTACTATAGAAGATTGGGTATTTAAAGTCTCAAACTTAGCAGAAATGGCCAAGATTTCCGCTTATGTCAAGGATTATTCACAAGAAAGATTTATATTGGTTTGGAGAAGATGGATTGATTATATTGAGTTTAAATATGGAACAAAAAATATCATTTGGTTTTTGAATGAATTTTTGAGTATTATTTTTTTTTAAAAGTTATAATGTTATTTAGTTTTATTTTTAATATTTAAAATTATGTTATTATGGTATTTAATAATTGTATATTTGTTTTAAAAGAGAGTTAAAGGAAGTTATAGATTTGTTAGACTAATAGTTGATTAATGTTAGTTAGATTATGATTACCTTATTGTTAATCCCATGATTGGCTCTGGGAAGTGAGGGGGGGGAGGGATGGAGGGTTGGGT
>NW_015390837.1:24392-34660 GCF_001527695.2 Protobothrops mucrosquamatus | reverse complement strand
GGGGGGGGGGGCAGGAGAACTCAGCGATTGTGGGACGGATCCGTCACCCACCCACCCACCCTGGGGTGCCCTTTTGCCAGTTGGTGGCTGTGGGCACCTCTGTCTTTACTTTCAGAAGCCCGGAGATGCCTGGCGGGCAGCTTTTTCAGATCTGCTGCCTTCCAGCTTCATCTCGGCCAGCTCGGGAACCGTGGGCATTTTAATCTTGCTTCTTGCACATTTTGGTCAGCTCAGATTGGACGGTGGAGTCCATTTTTCCATCTCCCAGCCCCTGCTTGGCTGATCATGCTGAGATGCCTTCCTTGCTCTCTTTTTACTCTTGCCCTTTGGAGTCCTTTGGAGAACCAGTGGCACCATAGGAACAGGTGTGTATTCGTGTGTGTATCCACACTGCCCATATTTTCATTCCCTCCATCAACAAGCATCTCTCATTGTCCCAGACCCTTTGCTCTACGAGTGCCCCCTCCAGTTGAGGAACTGAAGGAGCAGAACTTGGCACCCCATAAAGGCATGGTTGGTCCCTTCCTGTCCTACTTCTTGGTTTGGTTTCACACCCAGCAGTTGTGCAAAGTGGAGCAGTCCAGCCCCCCTCTGCCCAGTCTTGTACAGCATGGGCAAGGGAGGGCTGAATTTCTGGGGAAGGGGCAGAGCCCACATGTCCTCACCAAATATCTATGGGAAGCCCACCCTTATTCCTCACTTCATTGTTCCTCAACAGCTGTTCTTCTAAGGTCAATGTGTAATTAGTAGTTTCTCTTGCCTAACTATTGCTACAGCTTTTTCTGTTTCTTCATTCCACAAGTCAACAGAGCTGGTGACTAATTTCCCAATTTGCAACCATGAATTCCACTGCAAAGTGGTTCTTTCTGTCTGTTCCACATTTGAGAACAATGAACAATTCCACTGGGTTCTGGAGTTAGGAGAAGGGAGAGGAAGTTTCCCATATATTAAGGGTCTATAAAATGAGTGAGGAAGCAGAAATCCCCCTGTCTCCTCCATGATAATGCTGGAACCTAGTGGATCAGTAGATGGGACCCAATGGTGGAGATGCCTCTTTGTATGGCCCCCTTACGCTAAAGAGCTCTCTCTCACAAGATGTGGAGACGGCTGTCAACATCAATGTGACAGAAGAGAACCCATGGAAGATAACATTGCATTGATCAATAGTAGCTGTTGATCATGCAGGCTATCTAATGGTGGGGACAGCAGGTTTCTTAATCCTAATCTGAAATACATTCAGAGGGTTCTCTGGGACTTGACAGCTGGACTGAATGGGCTCTTGGTCTGATCCAACAGGGACCTTACTTCTGTTGTGCTGTCAACCATCTAAACTCTCACTTGTTCCAGGAACCATGGTCCTCTGGAAGCATCAGTTTGTAGGGTATTCTGCTTGAGCAGGTGGTTGGACTAGAAGACCTCCAAGGTCCCTTCCAATTCATTATTGTGTCTCCTGGAGGAGGACAGTTCTTCCACAGACGTGGAGCAAGTGTTGGTCATCTGGACTGCTTCTGCACAAAAGGTTCCTTCTGGACTGATTAAGGAGCTATGGATTCCCAGGTTATTGAGATGGAGTTTTAAGGGAGTGGGAGGTGTTGCCTTGTGCCCCTCCAATACCACTCCACAGTTTCTGAAGTGGAGCAAGCTTTGGATGAAGACAGTTGCACCTATGTTGCATCTGCCCCAAAGGAGCTTTCTGGACTGCTTAAGGAGCAACAGATCCCTAGGTTATTGTGGAGGAGAAGTAACGGAATGGGAGATATTGCCTGAAACCCACCCCAGAGGAGAAAAAAGTCCCAGCCCAGCCAAACTGGCTTCTCAGATCCATTTCCCACCAGGGGTTGGCTGAGGGTCTACTCACTGTTCACAGGAATCTGGCTCTTTTGACCACCATCCCCTCCACCAGCCGCATGGAGGTCAGCAGAGAAGGAGAGGAGCACCCCAACGAGAAGGACTCTGGCCCACATGGTCTCTCAGGAGGAAGGAAGTCTCTCATTCAAGGCAGAGGGAGCATATAAAAGGTGCTGAGGGATGGTGGCAGCTTNTGGAGGGGAGATCAGGGGGCTTCTTGTTCTATATGAAGACACAACGAGAAGGCCACCAAGCCCCTTCAAGCAAGCCTAAGCAAGAGGTGAAGGACTCCTTTCTTCTTCATTTTCCTACCCAAGGTGGGACCCCCCACTTGGTCTCTGCAGGATCTTGGTGCCATAAGGCACAATGTTCTCAGCCATAACTTCATTCTGGCTGGGAATTATGGGTGTCAGGAAGTACCAGACTGGAGGAATCGGATATAACACTCCATGGTATTTTCCACGGTCAATGGGAGATATCCTGCTAAGACAATTTCTCCTTTTGTCTTATGATAAGATAATCTTTCTTGTCTTTTTTTTTTTTTTACTGTGGACACTCTGGCACACATTAAAAATGAAATTCTGTTGCCTGCTCTCAAAAGTGTACACGTACAGATATAAACATTCTATATACAACATATGTATATACCTACATCCTTACATGTAAATATATATAAATATTAATCACTGTCCATCTTGAATACATAACGGAAAGAGGAAGCTTGAGCATTCACAAGATTGACGCTATATGGAACAAAACTGTGACTGAATCTGGATGTTCTGCTTTGGATACCACAAAGCCCCCTCCCAGAAGGTAATAAGGAAAACAGGTCATGAAGAGGATGTGTAGTGTCCCAGACAATCCTGTGGATCCTGATCAAGCGTTGCTTATATGCCATGTCCTGGATAGAAGGACGTGAGCTGACAATAATCTTTTCTGCTGTCCTCAGCACTTTCTGCACTACCTTCCTGTCTGAAGCAGTGATGCTTCCAAACCAGACAGAAATGCTGTATGACAGGATGCTCTCGATCATTCCTCTGTAAAAAGTGGTAAGAACGGGGGAAGGAAGATATGCTGATCCTGAGTTAAAACGTCTTATAAATCAGATCAGATAGATAAACTCAATAGAAATGATTTCATAACAAAAACATATTTAATCAGAAACATTACTTGCATTCATGACGGTTGCCTCTGATAATACATCTCTGTCCATTCCTGTAGGTGAAAAGAATGATGCTCTCTCCATACCATCTTTATAGTGGAACAGGGTCATCGGGTGACATCTGATGGCCCATGCTTCTCTTTAGACAAAGACATTCCAATCTGGCTTGTGTCCAGGAAGTCTCCCAATGCCCTTTAGAAACTCCTCCCACTGACCCATTAACATGGGATGACTGACTAGCTAAAACTACATTTCCCATAAGCCATCTCTTAAGGAGACAGCACTTAACCCAATAAATGCCAGATATTCTAACATACAGATACATGCCCTCTAGTTAGGGTTACATAGAGTTATACGATCCAGAACAGAAGATGTATTTTTCTCATGTGACGCAGAAAATGCAGGCACTGCTGTGCCCACTTCACCAGTGTCTTGCTGTTGAGTGACCAAGCCAGTCTACTCATTACATGCACAGCCAGAAAGTTGATGTTGCTAACCACCTCCACAGGTGAATCATTAATACACAGAGGAGTGTGGCTGTGCCTGCCTTTTCTGAAATCAACAATGATCTCTTTGGTTTTTCCAACATTGTTATGTGTGATTGAGAAATGTTTGCTTCTCCTTAGATTTTTTTTAAACTTTAGATGGTATTTGTACCTGAGAAAAGATCTAAAAAGAACATTTGAAAAAGAAATACTTTTGCTCCCTTGCATTGTTCTGAGGATGTTATAAAAGGCATATTAGATGCCAGTCCAGTTTCACTCCCACCCTGGGGACATCAATCACTGGTGCCCCTTTCCATGACCTTCTTCTTAAACCCAGAGTTTCTCAACCTTAGCAGTTTTAAAATGAATGGACTTTATCTCCCAGAATTCCTCAGCCAGTACCTTAAAGTTGCCAGGGTTGAAAAACAATGCTGTGAATCATAATAAATTTGCATTCCAAGATAGCAACACAAAACATGGCTTCCATGTTATTTTCCTGATGTCAGATGTAAATACACAAATAGCTCAGTTTGTGTCACAACCTGGGGAGGAATCTACCCCACCTTGTTGCACTCCATGGGCCTGGTGAATCTGTGTCAGGTGAGGGAAAGTCTGCCTCAGATTCATTGTCTTCTTGGTCAAAATTGGATCTAGGTAAGAAGTGCTGCTGCTGGACCATCTCCAACCTCTTGGCTATCTGCACATTGTCACGGATGAGGGGCTAGGATCGAAAGGACCGTTCTTCAGCTTGAAGAGAAGGGGTCTCTTTGGCCAGTGTGCATCATAATCCATCATATTGGCAAGTGGCAGAAAGAGGTGAAAATTCAGTATAAATGGGGCTTGCCTCTGATACACAGTGGTTTCTGGAATTCTTTCCTTATGCACCTGGAGGCAGGACAAGAAGCAACGGATGGAAACTAACCAAAGAGAGAAGCATCTACAGAAGGATCTGGACAGACTTGAACACTGGGCACTATCTAACAAAATGAAATTCAATGGTGAAAAAAGTAAGGTTCTACATTTAGGCAAGAAAAACCAAATGCACAGGTCTACTATAGGAGTGGTACCTTGCTCAATAGTAGCAACTGTGAGAGGGATCTCAGAGTCCTAGTGAACAATCGCTTAAATAGGAGCCAGCCGTGTGCTGCAGCTGCCAAAAAGGCCAACACAGTGCTAGGCTGCATTAACAGAGTGATAGAATCAAGATCACATGAAGTGTTAATACCACTTTACAAGGTCTTGGTAAGGCCACACTTGGAATCCTGCATCCAGTTTTGGTCACCGCGATGTAAAAAAGATGTTGAGACTCTAGAAAGAGTACAGAGAAGAGCAACAAAGAGGATCAGGGGACTGGAGGCTAAAACATATAAGGAACGTCTGCTGGAATTGGGTATGTCTAGTTTAACGAAGAGAAGGACGAGGGGGGACATGATAGCAGTCTTCCAGTATCTCAGGGGCTGCCCCAAAGAAGAGGGAGTCAAGCTATTCTCCAAAGTGCCTGAAGGCAGGACAAGGAGCAAAGAGAGAAGCAACCTAGAACTAAGGAGAAACTTCCTGACAGTGAGAACAATTAACCAGTGGAACAACCTGCCTCCAGAAGCTGTGAATGCTCCAACACTGGAAGTTTTAAAGAAGAGACTAGACAGCCATTTGTCCGAAATGGTATAGAGTTTCCTGCCTGAGCAGGAGGTTGGACTAGATAACCTCCCAGGTCCCTTCCAACTTTACTACTATTACTATTATTACTAACTAAGGAGGAATTTCCTGACAGCGTATTAATTAGTGGAAGGGCTTCCCTCCAGAAGCGGTGGGTGCTCTGAAATGGTCTAGGGGTCTCCTGCTTGAGCAAGGGGATGGACTAGAAGACTTCCAAGGTCCCTTCCAACTCTGCTGTTCTGTTATTCTGCTTCTTTCTCTTCTTTCTTTGAAATTCCATGGTGTGAACAAGCCAGCATCTCAAAGTCCTGCTCCAGAGGTCCCCAGAAGGAGGAAGAATTAAACAGATGGAAACTGTCTTGCTGGAGCAATGTTTATAGCTAGGGATGCTTATTTTATTGTGTTTACATGGCAAATATAGGCAGATACATGGATCCCCCACAGACTGACTCCAGGCTAGAACCCTGGAGGTCCTGGTTTGTTTATTGGTTTGTAAAATTTAATTTGCCCATCTTATCCCTCTGGGTTGCTTACAACCTTAAAAA
Source organism: Protobothrops mucrosquamatus (assembly GCF_001527695.2). Classification (NCBI taxonomy): domain Eukaryota; kingdom Metazoa; phylum Chordata; class Lepidosauria; order Squamata; family Viperidae; genus Protobothrops; species Protobothrops mucrosquamatus. The sequence goes on along the minus strand of NW_015390837.1, from coordinate 28,964 downwards.
AAAAAGCTAAAGGACATAAATAAAGTACTGTGAAGATCCAAATGCTACACCCCAATTAAAAGAGAGGGAGGGTGGGAGAAGTTTGAGGGGGTGGGGGGCGGGGTATGCTCTTACTCTATCAATCTTCCCCTCCCATGGAACCAATCCCCCCCCATTGTAGCCCAGGTTAACTGGCAGAGCCAGTTCTTTAGGTTCTTATGAAATTTCAGGAGGGCTGGAGTCTACCTCACTCGGGGAGGGGGGCAAAATGTTCCAGAGGGCAGATGCAACAGCAGAGAAGGCTCCTCTCCTAGACCCTCCCCCCCAGCTGGAATACTCTGCCTGATGAAGCCCAGAGCATGCCTCCTTTGCTGGCATGAGTGGGGCGGGCTAATCCCATTGGGATGAGACGGTCCCTCAAGTCTCCTTGCTTTGCTTCCCACAAAGTCCACACCATCTCCCACTCAAGAACCACACTCAGAGTATGCAGGGAAAGTCATGTCTTTATTCTTGAAAAGGGAGGAAGATCAAACAGGAACGCAGCTGGGGAAGTGGCCGTGGCAGCCACGGTGGAGGCATCCTCTCCCAAGGTCACGCTTCCACGCAGGGATGTCATGGAGGGACTCATTCTTTGGGGCGTTGTTGTTGTTTTTGTTGTTGTTGCTGCTGCTGCTGCTGTTGCTCTTGCTCTTGCTGTTGCTGTTGCTGTTGCTGTTGCTCTGTGAAGAGAAGAGGGGAGTGGTGGGTGGGCAAAGGGCTTCTGCTCCTGGATAAGCAGAGTAGAGCAGAGGGGGCTTAGCCTTATCGTGGATGGCAGCTTCTGCCTGGATCACTTGCCAGGGTGGTGTAGCGGGTCTATTTTGCCAACCACCAACTCACAAGCTGTGTCCCAGAGACAAGTGAGACTACTACTGGGTCCCTCTGCTTTCTTCTCCTCCCCAACCTCCCCAGCCAAGGACTGCCCACTGGCCCTTCAGGGAGTGGAAAAAAAATCTCCTGGGCAGAGACGTCCCTGGGTGTCTCCCCCGCCTTCATGCAGTTTATCCTGGTTTTGCTGACAAAAAGACCAATTAAACCAAAGAGATCATTGTCGATTTCAGAAAAGGCAGGCACAGCCACACTTCTCTGTGCATTAATGATTCACCTGTGGAGATGGTTACCAGCATCAAATTCCTGGATGTGCAGCTAACGAGTAGGCTGACTTGATTGCTCAACAGCGAGACACTAGTGAAGCAAGCACAGCAGCGCCTGCATTTTCTGCTGTCGCATGAGAAAAGCACATCTTCCTTCCCCTGTCCTGACCACTTTCTACAGGGGGACGACCAAGAGCATCCTGTCATACAGCATCACTGTCTGGTTTGGAAGCATCACTGCTTCAGACAGGAAGGCGGTGCAGAGAGTGGTGAGGATGGCCAAAAAGATCATTGGCAGTTCCCTCCCTCCCATCCAGGACATAGCACAGAAGCGCTGCTTGAGCAGGGTCTGTAAGATTATCTGGGACACTACACATCCTCTTCACGACCTGTTTTCCTTGTTCCCTTCTGGGAGGAGGGGGCTTCGTGGTATCCGTAGCAGAACATCCGGATTCAGCCATAGATTCATTCCATACAGCATTAACCTTGCGAACTCTCAAGCTTCCTCCTTCCGTTATATATTCAAGATGGACAGTATTTAACATTTATTTGTTATGTATATGAAGGGGTGTGGGTCTATACATATGTTGTATATAGTATGTTTTAGGTGTGTGTCATGTATGTGTTTCACTTTGAGAGCGGGCAACTAAATTTAATTTTTGATGTGTGCTGTTGTGCCCAAAGTATAAAAATGACAATAAAGGTTATCTTATCTTATCTTATCTCATCTTATCATCTATTGAGTGGGTTGATTTAGGATGTCTCTACCCTCACCGTTTTTGGTTGTTGTGTCACTTCAGCCTTGTGCAAAATGGGGAAAGGTCTAAGAGTGACAGTGGGCAGAACCGTCTCTGGCTATTGTGCTCATCCAGGTGAACACAATGATCGAGTTTTTATCCAACAGGAGACCATTGGACAATCAGTCCTATACTGAAGTTGGAAACACAATCTCAGGATTGTGAGAATGGCTCACTCGTGAACTGGAGGACAATGTAGATGACCCTCTTTGGAGAACTTATTAATGACTGGACTGTCATTAGGGTTAGGGTAGAGGTGTCTTCCACAAACACAACACATTTGCATATAAACAAGGTCACGCTCATTCTTGTTCCTTACCAAATTCACCACAGACCATTTGGCACTCCAGTTTGGTGGAGAAGCGATTGTCATTGCCACCACACAATCCGTAAATAAATATTTTACAACGTTTGGTCTCCCAGTTGAAGTAATACTGTGGTGCATATCCTTGACAACGACCTGTTACTTTTGGCAGTTTGCAAACTTCTGCAGGGAGGGAGGGAGATCAGAAGAGAGGGAAAGAGGGCAGTGAGATGGACAGAGAAAGAATCATTTTCTTTCCAGGACATGGGTTGGGCCATCTTTCCTTGAATGCCTTAGGTGGACCCAAAGGTCTAAGATTTGATGTTGTGTTGGGACTGAGTGGCTCATGTGGAAAAGTGGCCTCAGAATGAGTGCCAGAAATTCTGGTAACTATAATGGTCTGTGGGAACGGCCTTGGGGGACAGGAGGAAAAGCTGCAGATGAGGCAACAGTCAGAGAAGAGGCAGCTGAGTCCACAGGAGGAATTGGGGCCTGGGAAATGTCTCAGGAGGGACCCTCCCTAGTTTCTTGGGCTACAGAAATGAGGGGGAGAGATGTACTGTACTTACATTTTTTCAAGAAGTGTCCCTAATAAAGTTAATCTCTAATAAAGACAGTCTCCAATAGAGCTAGAAGCTTGGAAGATGCTTCTTGTCTGACCTAACTCACTCGGAGGGGGGGGGCAGTATTGCCTTTCTGGGCTGACCTGACCAGGGGCCTCAATGCAACACTGATCCTCTGTACCTTTGCTGATTTTCCCACAGGCCTTTTCACACAGCTCCTTGGTCTCAAAGTTTCTGCGGCTGGCCTCGCAGACACGGTAAGGGACACATTTCTTCATGTCTGGATCATAGAAGTAGCGCTGCAACTGCTGTTTGCAGCTACCCTGTTCGAGAGGTAACTGGCACACCTCACTGCGGACTGCAAGAGAGTGAGAAAAGGGAGATTGTGTGGGGCTCTTCCAGCTGCCTGGAGCTTAGGTGGAGGCCAGAGGGGGAAGGGGGCAAGAGGAAGAAGGAGGCCTGGACATACGTGAGGGCAGGCAGCCTCGGCTGCAGCCGGTGAAGCAGCACTTCTCGGTCAGGGAGCAGTCCAGGTCATCCCTGCAGGTGCTGTTGCATGGAACCAAGGTCTGCAATTCGACCCTCCTGGGACACACGCCGGGGTGTTCTAGAATGAGAGGGATTGTCAGGCCCCAAGAACTAATCAAGACACATAAAGTTACTTCCGAGTAGTTTCCTTTCGTATTCCGCACCTACAGACGGAATCTTGCCAGACTAAAGCAACTTATAGACACACATATTATAGACATATTATAGACACACGCTGGGGTGCATATTATTATAGATACATATTATAGACACACGCTGGGGTTCATACTATAGACACATATTATATTATAGACACACACTGGGGTGTTCTAGAATGAGAGGGGTTGTCAGGCTCCAAGAACCAGTCAGGATGCGTAGAGTTATTTCTGAGCAGTTTCCTTTACTGTTCCTCACATAGAGACGGAATCTTGCCAGATAAAGCAACTACTTGCATATTACAGATAATAGTCTGAGAATCTCTAGGGAGGAGCCATGTTAAGTCTCTTCCTCATGACCAAACTATCTAAATTGTCCTTTCTCTTTGCTCTCTCTAATGCAGCCCCTCCCTTCTGGGAATCCAGACTAAAAGGAAGGAAGGAAGAGTGGCACCTTCCACGCCGTCCACACATATCTTCCTGCCCGCAAAGCTGCAGCACTTCTTCCGAGGAAGATTCCCCATGAGGTTGCAGTCCCAGTCAGTGGTGCAGTTTGGGAAGCAAACGTCTCCCGTGCTGGGTGGGAGAATCAGCAGTGGGCAGTATCCTGGGAGATCTAGGCAGAAGAGGGGGACACAGGAGAGAAGAGGGCATTCAGAGAGGGGGTTCACAGACCTTACTACAGAGTTCCCCAACATTTTCAGCTTTGCAGACTGGCTGGGGGGAGCAGAGAGGATGGTTCCGCGTGTGCAACAGGCAAACACGCCTGCCCACCACTTCCACGGCCTGCTTCCAAAAGGCTCAACGTCCTCCAGTGGGGGACAGGGGCCGGGGGTCGGGGCCCCCTGCCCTAGGGGAAGAAGAGGCCCGCTCCAAATGTTTCAGGACCTTCCTCCACCTGGCAGGGGGCATCGGTGGCAGTAAGTAGGAGGGTTATTTTGCAAACAAGCCCCACAACAAAAGCCCACCAGCCTCATTTACACCCTCCGAAGAGTTGGAAGACTTTTGCCGCATGGCACGCAGGTGGGCAGCCCTGAAAGGCCTTCTCTACTCAGGGGGCATCAGGTTTGGCCCTGCAGGGGAAATCCCCCAGCCCTCTCTGGTGCCCACCAA
>NW_015390837.1:19786-22696 GCF_001527695.2 Protobothrops mucrosquamatus | reverse complement strand
TTCTTCCATCTCCCAGCCCCTGCTTGGCTGATCATGCTGAGATGCCTTCCTTGCTCTCTTTTTACTCTTGCCCTTTTTTATGCCCAGCACGCCAGGAGTGAGTGGCGGATCCTTGGGGCAAAATGGCTGGCACTTCCAGAGCTCTGTTGTGGAGGAACGGGGTGGGTGGGTGGGTGGGTCCCACCAGTCCTGTCTGTGTTTGGGGTCTGTTCAGAGTTAAAGATTGACTTAAAGCAGGGGTAGGCAATCTTGGCTCTTTTATGACTCATGGACTTCAACTCCCAGAATTCCTGAGCCAGCACAGCTGGCTCAGGAATTCTGGGAGTTGAAGTCCATGAGTCATAAAAGAGCCAAGGTTGCCTGCCCCTGACTTAAAATCTCAGCATTTTCCCCAACACTGTTACTCTTCCTCACACCACATGGGGTCGCATTTGCACATAGGGAGAACTTGACACCTGTTGATGTTTAGAGGCAGCTTTTGCAAACAGCCGCTCAAGCAGGGGAGGGGGCTTCTGAGGAGGGGGGGTGGCACCGGTGGTCCTAACACCTGGCCACGATCAACTCTCCACTGGACAAGACTTACACTAATATCGAAGAAATAGTGGAACAGAATCATTGAAGAAAGGACTCCAAAGGAGGGACACAATAAAATTTGAGTGACAAAAAGTAAAACATTTTTTTAAACTATTTTAAATAATTAAACTGAATCGTTGAATTGCCCCACAACGAGGTGTCCCGTGGTGAGTTTGTTGTTGTTGTTGTTGTTGTTGTTAATTGCGAAGTCGTGTCCGACCCATCGCGACCCCATGGACAACGTTCCTCCAGGCCTTCCTGTCCTCCACCATCTTCTGGAGTCCATTGAAGTTCACGCCTCCTGCTTCAGGGACTCCATCCAGCCCCCTCCTTCTCCGTAGTCCCCTTCTTCTCTTGCCCTCCATCTTTCCCAGCATCAGGCTCTTCTCCAGGGAGTCCTTCCTTCTCATTAGGTGGCCAAAGTACTTGAGTTCCACTTCAGGATCTGGCCTTCTAAAGAGCAGACGGGGTTGATCTCCTCTAGGACTGACCGGTTGGATCGCCTTGCAGTCCAGGGGACTCGCAGGAGTCTTCTCCAGCACCAGAGTTCAAAGGCCTCCATTCTTTGGCGCTCGGCCTTTCTTATGGTCCAACTTTCACATCCATACATTGCAACTGGGAAAACCATGGCCTCGACTCTACGCACTTTTATTGGCAGGGTGATGTCTCTGCTTTTTAGTGTGCTGTCTAGATTTGCCATGGCTTTCCTCCCCAGGAGCAAGCGTCTTTTAATTTCTTGGCTGCAGTCCCCACCTGCGGTGATCTTGGAGCCCAGGAAGATAAAATCTGTCACTACCTCCATTTCTTCCCCATCTATTTGCCAGGAATTGAGAGGGCCGGATGCCATGATCTTGGTTTTCTTTTTGAGTTAACCAGTGCAAATTGGCCGTGGTGAGTTAACCAGTCCAATCAGAATAGAGCTGGAAGGGACACTGGAGGTCATCTAGTGTAACCCCCATGCTGAAGCAGGAGACCCTGTACAATTTGAGACAAGTGGCTGTCCAGTCTCTTCTTAAAAATCTCCACGGTTTCTGAAAGCCAGCTGTTCCCCTGGTTTATTGTCCTCCCTGTTAGGAAGTTTCTCCTTAATTCCAGGTTGCTTCTCTCTTTGATGAGTTTCCAACCGTTGTTTCTTGTCCTTCCCTCTGGTGCTTTGGAGAATAACGTGACCCCCTCCTCTTCTTTGTGGCAGCCCCTCAAATACTAGAATACTGCTATCATGTCACCCCTATTTCTTCTCTTCTGTAGACTAGCCAAACCCAAGTCCTGCAGCCGTTCTTCGTATGTTTTAGTCTCCAGGCCTTGGATCATCTTAGTTGCTCTTCTCTGAATTTTTTTCCAAAGTCTCAACATCTTTTTTGTGATGTGGTGACTAAAACTGGATTCAGGATTCTAAGTGAGGTCTTAATAATAATAATAATAATAATAATAATAATAATAATAATAATAATAATAATAATAATAATAATAATAATAATAATAATAATAATAATAATAATAATAATAATAATAATAATAATAATAGTAATAAATTGGAAGGGACCTTGGAGGTCATCGAGTCCAACCCCCTGCTCAGGCAGGAAACCCTACACCATTCCAGACAAATGGCTGTCCAGTCTCTTCTTAAAAACTTCCAGTGTTGGAGCATTCACCGCTTCTGGAGGCAGGTTGTTCCACTGGTTAATTGTTCTCACTGTCAGGAAGTTTCTCCTTAGTTCCAGGTTGCTTCTCTCCTTGATGAGTTTCCATCCATGGCTTCTTGTCCTGCCTTCAGGGGCTTTGGAGAATAGCTTGACTCCCTCTTCTTTGGGGCAGCCCCTGAGATACTGGAACACTGCTATCATGTCCCCCCTGGTCCTTCTCTTCATTAAACTAGACATACTTAATAAGGCTTTATAAAGCAGTTCTTATAAGTTATGAAGTTCACCATGGCGAGTTGGCTGCAGTGAATTGTCCCTTTTGGTCTTCTGCCCCCCCCCCTTGGCGCTCTCCTGCCCTGCATCAGCCGGGACTTACCTTGTGGGTGGCATTCCCGCCGGCAGAGCCCGTTGCAGCACTTCTTCCGTTGCAGACAATCTCGGTCTGAGCGGCAGTGCATCCCCTTGGACTCCTGGGAACCCTTCTTGTCTCCTGTGCAGAGAAGAGCAACAGAGAGGATCAGGGGACTGGAGGCTAAAACATATGAAGAACCGTTGCTGGAATTGGGTATGTCTAGTTCAGGGGTAGGCAACCTTGGCTCTTTTATGACTCGTGGACTTCAACTCCCAGAATTCCTGAGCCAGCATGGGGGAACTATGGCCCCCTCATGACTCGTGGACTTCAACTCCCAGAATTCCT
>NW_015390837.1:15856-19251 GCF_001527695.2 Protobothrops mucrosquamatus | reverse complement strand
AGAAGAGCAACAGAGAGGATCAGGGGACTGGAGGCTAAAACATATGAAGAACCGTTGCTGGAATTGGGTATGTCTAGTTCAGGGGTAGGCAACCTTGGCTCTTTTATGACTCGTGGACTTCAACTCCCAGAATTCCTGAGCCAGCATGGGGGAACTATGGCCCCCTCATGACTCGTGGACTTCAACTCCCAGAATTCCTCAGCCAGCATGGGGGAACTATGGCCTCCTCACGACTTGTGGACTTCAACTCCCAGAATTCCTGAGCCACCATGGCTCAGCATGGAAACCCCTCCCTTTCCCCTCAGCATGGCTGGCTCAGGAATCCTGGGAGTTGAAGTCCAGAGTCATAAAAGAGCCAAGGTTACCTACCCCTGGTCTAGTTTAACGAAGAGAAGGATGAGGGGGGACAGGATAGCAGCCTTCCAATATTTGAGGGATTCCTAAAGAGACAAGGGGAGGGAGGGTGTCAAACTATTCTCCAAAGCAATGACCAATGGAGCTCATCTGGCAGTTGTCCTTGGACTGGATCAAGGAAAGGATGGCCAATGACCACAACACCACAACTACAAGGATGCCCAAAGCCTGATTCAGGAACAAGGGATGAGGAGTGGATGAAGAGAAGAAGGTGGCCACCAAGGGGTGAGTGTGTGGACAGGCTGGAGGAGCGGATGGAGAGAAGAAGGTGGCCACCAAGGGGTGAGTGTGTGGACAGGCTGGAGGAGCGGATGGAGAGAAGAAGGTGGCCACCAAGGGGTGAGTGTGTGGACAGGCTGGAGGAGCGGATGGAGAGAAGAAGGTGGCCACCAAGGGGTGAGTGTGTGGACAGGCTGGAGGAGCGGATGGAGAGAAGAAGGTGGCCACCAAGGGGTGGGTGTGTGGACAGGCTGGAGGAGCTGTTGGACTGCAAATGACCCTCTGGTTGCCTTGTGGGGTTCTTCCTCACCTTTCTTCTGATCCTGTTTCTGGTCCTGGTCCTGATCCTGATCCTGGTCCTGGTCCTGATCCTGGTCCTGGTCCTGCTGTTGGTGGGGTCCCTCAGGGGGCACACACTTCAGGCCACACCTGTCAAAGCAGCACTTCTCCCCGGAGGAGCAGGAGAGGTCATTATCGCACTGGTTTGGGCAGACGGTGGGGACCAATGGAATACGCTTCTTGGGACAAAGGCCCTCGGTAACTGGAAGCCGACAGAAGGGAATATTTGTGGCTTGGAGTGGAACGGTGGGGCCCTGAGCTCGGTGGTTTTCTTGCAGGCACTGATGATGTTACCTAGCCTGGTAATGAAACATCTGCGAGAAAACCACCAGGATGAGGGTGGAGGTTCTTTCTCCAAGCTGGTGGGTCGGTTTCCAGATGTTTCATTACCAGGCGAGGTAACATTTCCAGTGGAATTTAGAGGACGTCAGTGTTGGTGTTCTTCTGCTTATGAGGGCTTCAGGCATGGTGAAGAGGGATGGGAGGATCACGTCAGATGAGGGTCCTGTGAAGGGTCTTGTGATGGGTCAGGTGTGGGTCATGTCAGGTGAAGGTCTTGTGATGAGTCTGGTGAAGGGTCTTGTGAGGGGGCTGGTCTAGGTCACATAAGGCAAGGGTCTTGTGATGGGTCAAGTGTGGGTCACATAAGGTGAGGGTCTTGTGATGAGTCTTGTGATGGGTCTTGTGGTGGGGAGGTCATGTCTGGTGAGGGTCAAAACCACCAAGCTCTGAGAGCACCAAGGGCCCCATGGTAGCCAGATGGGAGGGAATGGATTAAGCATCCTGGAGCAACAGGGGCTAGGATTGGGGGTCAGCAAAGGGAAAGGGGTTGCACTCAGAGGCCCAACCCATCAGAAGCAGGGCTCCCTTGGATACCCATCTGGGTTGCTTCCAAGGATTCCGTGTCTACTTTCCTTCCCTCACCAACTGACTCGGTAGGGCCTCTCCTTGAACCAAATTAAAGTGGATCCTCCAGAGCCTCCAGCCTCCTCCTCATTTCCAGGTGAGCTCAGGGGTTTCCATAGCAACTAAGCCTGGGGGGGGCTTCATGGGTCACACATCCACCCCACCATAAGATTACCAGGAAGGATCCTGGATGGCCTCTCTCCGTTTGGCAGCCATTTCAGCAGTGGTCAAGTCTGTCCCCACGGCAGCCATTTTCTCTGAATGCCCCAAGGGGTGATGATGGCACCCCCAAAGTTGGAGAACTCTCATTTTTTCAGGGCTCACATACTGCACCGTGAGGTGTCCACCTGAGACCCTCCAGGTAAGAGGGGACCTGTGTCTGGCAGAGACTCTACCTGGCACAGCCTGGACACACTTCCTGTGGCCATCCGTCCTGCAGCATTTCTCATGCCACCCGCACTGATGGTCTCCAGCACAGGGCTTCTTGTAGACGGCCTGATCTTCTCGCCTGGGGCAGTAACCTTGATGCACTGGAAGAGAAAGCGTGGGCACAGAGTGGGCAAGAAGGTCTCCTGGCATCTTCTGCAGTTGGGTCTGAATGTGTCCCTCAGGTTGCCCACTGCTGGACAGATCTGCCATCCCAGCCGATTACCACTAGTAGACGTGGCACCAAGAATGTGTGCTACAATCCTATCTGCGGGATTGTTCGGAAGGGCACCGCAGCACCGGGAGGGTGGCATTCTGCCCTTTCCCAGGAAGGAGAGCCCTGGCAAGAGCGGAATCGGATCCTGGGACATGAGGTGAACTGGGCTCTTCGCCTGGACTCTTCGCCTGGACTCTTCGCCTTCCACTTCCGAACCTGTCACCCCCAACCCTCCATCCATCTTGCCCCAAATAGGGGAGGGGCTCACCCACCTCCTTTAGGAAGAGTGCATTTCCTCACATTCCCCACTTGGCAGCATTTTTCATCCCCTGGGCAGGGTCCATCCTGCATGCAGTAGGGCATGGGGTGAAGAGCTGTAGTTGTAGGTGGGCACTGGCCGTATGTGGGGGGACCTGAAGAGGAAGGAAAGCAGATTTGGTCAGCATTGGCCAAAGCAGAGCTCCTCCACCACCACCACCACCACCTCCTCCTCCTCCTCCTCCTCCTCCTCCTCCTCCTCCTCCTCCTCCTCTTCTCCCCTTTTGTCTCCAGCAACCCAACTCCTTCTAGCACTCGCCATGTTACCTAATTTGGGTCATCAAACATCTGCAAGAAAATAACCAAGCTTAGAGAGCACCAAGGATCCTACAGTCTCCTCCTCATCCTCCTCCCCTCTCCTCTCCTCCCCTCCCCTCCTCCCCTCCTCTCCTCTCCTTCCCTCTCCTCTCCTCTCCTCTCATCAACCCAACTCCCTTCTAGCACTGATGATGTTACCTAGTTGGGTCATCAAACATCTGCAAGAAAATATCCAAGCTCAGGGAGCACCAAGGATCCTACAGTCTCCTCCTCTCCTCTCCTCTCCTCTCCTCTCCTC
>NW_015390837.1:3560-14490 GCF_001527695.2 Protobothrops mucrosquamatus | reverse complement strand
GCAACTGCCAGGAGCAGGAAGCAGACCAGGTGGCCCTTCATGGTTGAAGTTCTACTGGTCCAGCTGTGTGGATGAGCTTGGAATATATACCTCCCGGCCTTCAAGGCCAAGGCCAGACCTGCTGAGTCTGCTTTACTTACCCTGCTGATGCCAGTTCCCAGAATTCCTAGCTGGAACTCTGCCCCATTGTGTCCACAGGGTTATCTTGTGTCCCCCAAAGGTTGTGGGGCAGGTCAGGGTGACCCCTGGAGGAAGGCCATGGGGTGTACTCTTGCCAGGTAGATCTCCCCACTCCATCTTTGGCAGCTAGCAGCAGGAGGCTGTGCCCACTCTGGAGAGCCAATATTTACAAGGCCATGAGCTGCAGAATGACAGAGTTGGAAGGGACCTTGGAGGTCATCTAGTCCAACCCCCTGCTCAGGCAGGAAAGCCTATACCATTTCAGACAAGTGGCTGTCCAATCTCTCCTTAAAGACCTCCAGTGTTGGAGCATTAACAACTTCTTGAGGCAGATTGTTCCACTGATTGTTTTGACTGTCAGGAAATTCCCCCTTCACTCCAAGTTGCTTCTCTCTCTTCATTAGTTTCCATCTGTTGTTTCTTGTCCTGCCTTCAGGCGCTTTGGAGGATAGCTTGACTCCCTCTTCTTTGTGGGGAAATGATTTACTCATGGGGAGATGACCATGTGGCTTTTAGGGCAGCAGGAAAACCATTGTCTGTCCAGAGGGCTGTCACCAACTACAAATCCTTGGTGTTCTTTGATCTTGGTGCTTTTCTTGCAGATGTTTCTTTACCAAACTAGGTAATATCATCAATGCTAGAAGTGGAAGAGAAGGAGAAGATGAGAAAGAGGAGGAAGGATCCTTAGTGTTTTCTGAGCTTGGTGATAAAGTTGGAAAGGTTCTACATTTAGGCAAGAAAGACCAAATGCACAGGTATAGTGTAGGTCAGGGGTAGGCAACCTTGGCTCTTTTAGGACTCGTGGGCTTCAACTCCCAGAATTCCTGAGCATGGTTGGATGAATAATAATAATAATAATAATAATAATAATAATAATAATAATAATAATAATAATAATAATAATAATAATAATAATAATAATAATAATAATAATAATAATAAAGTTGGAAGGGACCTTGGAGGTCATCGAGTCCAACCCCCATTTCAGACAAATGGCTGTCCAGTTTCTTCTTGAAAACTTCCAGTGTTGGAGCATTCACCACTTCTGGAGGCAGGTTGTTCCACTGGTTAATTGTTCTCTGTTCACTGTCAGGAAGTTTCTCCTTAGTTCCAGGTTGCTTCTCTCCTTAATTAGTTTCCACTTAGTTGCTTCTTGTCCTGCCTTCAGGCACCTTGGAAAATGGCTTGACTCCCTCTTCTTTGGGGCAGCCCCTGAGATACTGGAAGACTGCTATCATATCCCCCCTCGTCCTTCTCTTCATTAAACTAGACAGACCCAATTCCAGCAGTCTTTCCTTATATGTTTTAGCCTCCAGTCCCCTAATCATCTTTGTTGCTCTTGTCTGTACTCTTTCTAGAGTCTCAACATCTTTTTTACATCGTGGTGACCCAAACTGGATGCAGTATTCCAAGTGTGGCCTTACCAAGGCCTTGTAAAGTGGTATCAACATTTCACGTGATCTTGATTCTCTCCCTCTGTTAATGCAGCCCAGCACTGTGTTGGCCTTTTTGGCAGCTGCAGCACACGGCTGGCTCCTATTTAGGTGATTGTCCACTAGGACTCCGAGGTTCCTCTCACAGTTACTACTATTGAGCAAGGTACCCCCTATACTATATCTGTACATTTGGTTTTTCTTGCCTAAATGTAGAACCTTACATTTTTCACCATTGAATTTCATTTTGTTAGATAGCGCCCAGTGTTCAGCCATTTGTCTGAAATGGTGTAGGCCGTTTCCTGCCTGGGCCGGGGGTTGGACTAGAAGATCTTCAAAGTCCCTTCCAACTCTGTTATTCTGTTGTTTCCCCTTTGGCTGAGAAGAAACCTCAGATTCCTGAAGAACCTTTCGCAGCCTTCTGGAAGCAGATCCCATCTGATCAGCACCCAGCCTGTGAGAAACCCTGCTGAGGGAGGGACACGTGTTTGCGGATCTGCCCCACTTGGGGGTTGTGTTCGGTTTTCCTTGGCACACATTTTATGCTCTAATTAGGCTCCTTGGCAAAACAGCCACACCTTTTTCCTCCTCCAAAATAGTTGTGCTGCAGCCAAGTGGCCTGACAGATTCTGCTAGCAGCTCTTTAATCAGAGTTAATTGGAGCCTCTTACTTGGGACATTAACCCTTTCCTGGAATGTGAGATACACCCTCTTCTCCCTCCCCTCCCCCTGCTCTCCAGGGGGGGCAGCTGCAGAAGGAAAGAACCCAGCCCTTGTTTCCTTGCCTTTGTCCTCACCAAAGACCGATCCTGGTTAGCAGAATAACAGACTGACAGAGTTGGAAGGGCCTTTGGAGGTCATCTAGTCCAACCTCTTGTTCAAGTAGGAAACCCTAAACCATTTCAGACAAATGGCTGTCCAGTCTCTTCTTAAAAACTTCCAGTGTTGGAGCATTCATCGCTTCTGGGGGCAGGTAGTTCCACTGGTTAATTGTTCTGTCAGGAAGTTTCTCCTTAGTTCTAGGTTGCTTCTCTCCTTGATCAGTTTCCATCCGTTGCTTCTTGTCCTGCCTTTGGAGGTGCTTTGGAGGATAGCTGGACAAATGGCTGTCCAGTCTCTTCTTAAAAACCTACGGTGTTGGAGCATTCACAACTGCTGGAGGCAAGGAGTTCCACTGATGAATTGTTCTCACTGTCAGGAAGTTTCTCCTTATTTCTAGGTTGGGTCTTTCCTTGATTATTTTCCATCTATTGCTTCTTCTCCTGACACGATAGCAGTCTTTCAATATTGGAGGGGCTGCCACAAAGAACAGGGGATCAACTTATTCTCCAAAGGACCGGGAGGCAAGAGAAAAAACTAATAAGAAGAGAAGCAATCTAAAACTAAGGAGAAATTTCCCAACAGCGAGAATAATTAACCAGTGAAACGACTTGCCTCCAGAAGTTGTGGGTGCTCCATCACTGGAGGTTTTTTAAGAAGAGATTGGACGGCCATTTGACTGGAATGGTATAAGGCAGGAGTAGGCAACCTTGGCTCTTTTATGAGTCATGGACTTCAACTCCCAACAGCTGGCAGCTACTTGTCATAGGAGGGTGGGGGGAGAAATTTGGAAGAAGGAATCCATCTGCTCGTTCTGGATCAAGGCAGAGTGATCTCCCCTGTGCATTCTGCCCATGGCTCAAGCTTGTCTTGATCCTTTCCTGCCTTGGGCTCATCTGCAGACCTAATAGGGATCCCTCAGTTAGTCTGAAGAAAAGAAGAAATAGGGGAGACAGGATAGCAGTAGTCCAGTATTTGAGGGGCTGCCACAAAGAAGAGGAGGGGGTCACGTTATTCTCCAAAGCACCTGAAAGGCGGGACGAGAAACAATGGATGGAAACTCACCAAGGAGAGAAACAACCTGGAATTAAGGAGAAACTTCCTGACAGTGAGGACAATTAACCACTGAAACAGCTTGCCACCAGAGGTTATGGGTGCTCCATCACTGAAGGTTTTTAAGAAGAGACTGGACAGTCACCTGTCTGAGATGATATAGGTTCTCCTGCTTGAGCAGGGGGCTGGACTAGAAGACCTCCAAGGTCCCTTCCAGCTCTGTTCTATTCTATTCTATTCTATTCTATTCTATTCTATTCCATTCCATTCCATTCCATTCCATTCCATTCCATTCCATTCTATTCTATTCTATTCTATTCTATTCTATTCTATTCTATTCTATTCTATTCCCATTCCATATTCTATTCTATTCCCATTCCATATTCTATTCTATTCTATTCTATTCTATTCTATTCTATTCTATTCTATTCTATTCTATTCTAGTCATCCCAGCCATTGCAGAGCAGCAAAGGCTGGGGAATTTTGGGAGTTGAAGTCCACAAGTCTTAAAGTTGCCAAATCTGGAGACTCCTGGTCTTGGGCCATATTTTCTCATTTTGTTCAGCAGAAAAACAAGGCCCTTTTGTTGGAGGCTGGGCCAATATCCATTACGTATAGCATTTCTCTAATCTAGTGACCGTTTAAGAAGGAGATAAAGTTCAATGTGACATGACCTCTTTGACACAACCTCAGGTTGGCTTCTGTGATGTGTCGCCTGTCTGTCCAAGCTCTGATAAGATATTGCTGAATAATTTGTTCAAAGGTTTGGACTAGTGTGGACATCCAGGTGACAGGTCTATAGTTCCCCAGGTCCTCCTCCTTCCCCTCCTTGAAGACACAACTGTGTTTGCTCTCCTTGTTTTGGGGGACCTCACTGGTCCTCCAGGAGTTTTCAGAAAATTTGCCAGAAAGACCCAAGTCTAATAATGTCGCAATTAAAATGGAATTCCAAGAACACAGAACATCCCTTGTCCCTATGTATGATATCATGCAACACGCTAACCCAAAACCTGGGTTAATGATCCACAGGGCTCATGTTGAAATCATGCATCGCCCAAAGTTGCTTTTTCAAAGGGCAACTGGACTTTGTTTTTCCTTGAAGAAGTTTCGCTTCTCATTCCAAAAAATTCTTCAGTTGAGTTCTTAATAATAATAATAATAATAATAATAATAATAATAATAATAATAATAATAATAATAATAATAATAATAATAGTAATAATAATAATAGTAATAATAGTAATAATAATAGTAATAATAAAGTTGGAAGGGATCTTGGAGGTCTTCTAGTCCAACCCCCTGCTCAGGCAGGAAACCCTATACCATTTCGGACAAATGGCTGTCCAGTCTCTTCTTAAAAACCTCCAGTGTTGGAGCATTCACCGCTTCTGGAGGCAGGTTGTTCCACTGGTTAATTGTCCTCACTGTCAGGAAGTTTCTCCTTAGTTCCAGGTTGTTTCTCTCCTTGATTAGTTTCCATCCGTTGCTTCTTCTCCTGCCTTCAGGCGCTTTGGAGAATAGCTTGACTCCCTCTTCTTTGGGGCAGCCCCTGAGATATTGGAAGGCTGCTATCATGTCCCCACTCGTCCTTCTCTTCGTTAGACTAGACATACCCAATTCCAGCAACCATTCCTTATATGCTTTAGCCTCCAGTCCCCTGATCATCTTTGTTGCTCTTCTCTGCACTCTTTCTAGAGTCTCAACATCTTCTTGGAGGAGAAGGGAAACATCTTCAAGGAAAAACAAAGTCCAGTTGCCCTTTGAAAAAGCATGTTTGGGACAACCATGACCTGGATGACTGGGAATCTCCATAGATGTCATGCCTCGCCCATTTTGTGGCCTAACATGATGGGTTGGTCCAATAACTGGAGCTGGCCACAATTCATTGCCTGGTTCCTACAACACAATCTACCCCACCCCTATTTTAACCTACAGTAGTGGTATGAATTGCCCAAATGCAGCCCCTGAGTGACCAGAAGTGGCCATCCCTCGATAGATGCCACCTGATAGGCTGAACTCCACAAGGAGAATGGAGGTCAGCAACTCCTTTGAGGGCCCTGAATGGAAAGTTGGACATCTTGCAAGGTCCAGTCTCAAGGAAGGCTCACGTTGGAAAGTATTGGATAGGATGGAAACTGATCAAGGAGAGAAGCAACCTGGAATTAAGGAGAAACTTCCTGACAGGGAGGACAATTAACCAGTGGAACAGCTGGCCTCCAGAAGTCGTGGGCACTCCATCACTGGAGGTTTTTAAGAAGAGACTGGACAGCCACTTGTCTGAAATGGTGTAGGTTCTCCTGCTTGAGCAGGGGGTTGGACTAGAAGACCTCCAAGGTCTCTTCCAGCTCTTCTCTTCTCTTCTCTTCTCTTCTCTTCTCTTCTCTTCTCTTCTCTTCTCTTACCTTCCCTTCCCTTCTCCTCTCCTCTCCTCTTTTCTCCTTTATTCTCTCCCTTATTCTCTCCCTTATTCTCTCCCTTATTCTGTTCTGTTCTGTCTAATAGCGTTAAGCCAATTTCCTTCCTTTGAATCTCTATGCTCTAACTAAAACTCCAGGAATCTGGCAGAAGCAGATATGTTGCTTATGCAATAAATATTATTCTTGTGGTTGCAAGCTAGGCTTGTTTCCCTCCCCCCCCAGCTAAGAACAGCCCAGAACCTGCACCAGAATGAGCCGTTCCTCAAGCCAAGATAATGAGTGTCAGGGTTGAGTCACAGGATCGGTTTGATGTGAGAATTGGCATGAGTTGCATCTCCCTCTTTGGCTGTGTGCCTGCAGTTAATTCTTAGAAGGCAGCTTTCTCCATGAAGGAAAAAAAATATGGTGATGTCACTGTCAGTGTTATTATTACTGCGGTTATTAGCCATACAACGTGGTCCCTTAAAGTCTTAAAGTGCCAACAGCCTCCACCTTAGAGCCACGACGGAGCTGCTGTGGCTTTCCCAGACTTGCTGGGTCCCGTCCATGGAGGAGATCTGCTGCTTTCCTCAGAAACGCCTTCCTCGGGGTCCTGTCTGGGAAAAGAGGTGCATGAGTCTGGTGCACGGAGACCGTGAGGTCCTCAGCTACTCTATCAGTCTGTTCCTGGCAGAGAAGAAGCAGGGAAAGCTTTGGGGGAGGGGGGATGTCAAAGGTCAAGGAATGGCGCTCTGGGCAGGGGTTGGTTTGGAAGGCATCTGCCCTGTGACTTCGAAAGTCTTCTCCGGGCCTGGATCTGCAGATGCTGGACTGGTTGTTCTAACTCTGCTGGGTTGCCTAGCACATCTGTACATATCACTCTTCTAATCCATCCGGTGGCCTCTGGAGAATCTGTCTGTCTGTCTGTCTGTCTGTCTGTCTGTCTGTCTGTCTGTCTGTCTGTCTGTCTGTCTATCTATCTATCTATTCATCTATTCATCTAGCTATCATCTATCTATCATCTGTCTGTCTGTCTGTGTCTCTCCGTCCATCTGTCCATCCATCCATCCATCCATCCATCCATCCATCCATCCATCCATCCATCCATCCTTCTATCTATCTATCTATCTATCTATCTATCTATCTATCTATCTATCTATCTATCTATCTATCTATCTATCTATCTATCTATCTATCTATCTATCTATCTATCTATCTATCTATCATCTATCTATCTATAACTTTCACTCCCTCTCATTCCATTCCATTCCATTCCTTTATTCCTTCCTTCCTTCCTTCCTTCCTTCCTTCCTTCCTTCCTTCCTTCCTTCATTCATTCATTCATTCATTCATTTATTTATTTATTTATTTATTTATTTATTTATTTATTTATTTATTTATTTATTTATTTATTTATTTATTTATTTGTGAAATGCATATGGCTGCCCAGCTCCCGCACAGTGACAGGGCAGCTTACAGAAGTAAAACCCCAAACACAAACCCACACGAACCCCCTTGTCCCTTGGTGATAACAGTCAAGCTGACCGCTGGAGGGACTTCGTATCCCCCCCCAGGTCTTGGGGCCCTTTTGAAAGAATGTCAAGATGGGAGGCAATCTTATCTCCGCAGGGGTGGTGTTCCACAGGGAGGAAACCTTTTTTCTGTGTCCCACCAGATGGGCCTCTTTAAGAGAGGAGACCCATAACATCCCCTGCCTCCTTGCTCTGGTGAGTCAGGTGGATGTAACTGGGAAAAGACGGTCCTTCAAATAGCAGGGAGGGAGCCACCTCAGAGAAGGCCCTTCTTGGTCCCACCAAATGGACTTCCTCAAGAGAGGGAACGTGAGACATCCCCTGCCTCCCTGCTCTGGTGGGTTGGTAGATGTGTGATGAGTCTCCCAGATGCCTCTCCAGATGTCAGCTTGGAGGAAGATGAACCAGTTCCAGGCATGTCAGGAGGGGAGTTGGTCAAGAGCTCCAAGCAGCCATCCCAGAGGGATTCGGCTGAAGCACAGCGGCAGTAGGACAGTCTGGAGGTTTCAGGTGGGGGAAGCATGTAGTTGCAGGTGGTCAGGGATGAGGAAGAGGAGCTGCCTTCTGCACCTGATCCAAGAACAGGTAGGATAGAGAAAAGGCAGGAGCAGTGAAGGTCAGCCAGATTACCCGTGAGGAGGCCGCCTCGTCCTTCTTGATGGGTTGCACCAGAAGTTGGCTATTTAGCACAGCAGACAGGTGGAGACAATGCTGGGAACGTGTTTTCTTGATGTGTGTTTGAAACAGAGGGGTTGATGGAGGAGGAGGAGGGTTTCAGGGTCTCTTTACCCCCAGAAGTGCCAGCTGACCTTCTCCTGGCTTCCTGCAGACCATACTGCAGCCGTTTGAACAGCACTTTTTGGCTTCTTCACAGTCAAAGTCATGAGTGCAGGTCTTCAGCGTCTCCTCCAGGCATGGTCCCAGGGACCCCCGCAACAGCAAGGGACACACTCCAGGCTTCCCTGCAACCAGAGAGTAGCCTGAGGCCCCTGCCTCTCCCCCCACCCCCCTAACAAGCACCTGGGCTCCCCTTCTGCCTTGGATCCCTGTCCAGCCCCTCCTTGCCTCCCCTCCCCTCCCACTTGCTTCATCCTTCAAGAACATTATGTCCTTCTGAATGTCCTTCAAGCACTGTATGTCCATCCCTCAAGAACATTATGTTCTTCTGAACATCCTTCAAGAACTGTATGTCCATCCCTCAAGAACATTATGTTCTTCTGAACTTCCTTCAAGAACTTTATGTCCATCCCTCAATAACATTATGTTCTTCTGAACGTCCTTCAAGAACTGTATGTCCATCCCTCAAGAACATTATGTTCTTCTGAATGTCCTTCAAGAACTTTATATTCATCCCTCAAGAACATTATGTTCTTCTGAACGTCCTTCAAGAACTTTATGTTCATCCCTCAAGAACATTATGTTCTTCTGAATGTCCTTCAAGAACTTTATATTCATCCCTCAAGAACATTATGTCCTTCTGAATGTCTTTCTAGAACTTTATGTTCATCCCTCAAGAACATTACGTTCTTCTGAATGTCCTTTGAGAAAACAAGAACTGCACTGGTCCTACCCACTAGGTGTCTTCACCGTCGCTTCCTTAGACTTGGAGTGAGGTCCCTGGAAAGGCTGTGCAAAGCCAGGACGTACCTGGGCGAGGCCCTTGGCACTGGAAGCCACAAGCCGTGGGGCGGCATGTCTCCTCCTTTCCACAATCGGAGTCCTCTCTACAGCGATCTTGGCATTTTGGTGCTGGTGGGTCAGTGCAACCACCAGGAACTTCTGTGGAAAGAGAGGTCCTTACGTGACACCCATTCATCTTAAAAGGGCGAAGCCTAAGGAACACTGATCTAGAGTCGACTGAAGTCATGGAGGAGATCCATGGGGATCTGACACTTCTAGGGAAAGAAATATGACGTGATACAGGGCAGGGACAGCCTTGGGACACACGTGGGTGTGTGAGGGGAGTGCTTCCAAAGACAAATGACAGCCTTGTTGTTGTTTCCTCCAATGTGAAGGGATCAAAGAGAGAAGCAACATGGAACTAAGGAGAAACTTCCTAACAGGGAGGACAATTAACCAGTGGAACAACCTGCCTCCAGAAGTTGTGGGTGCTTCATCACTGGAGGTTTTTAAGAAGAGGCTAGACCAGGGGTAGGCAACCTTGGCTCTTTTATGACTCGTGGACTTCAACTCCCAGAATTCCTGAGCCAGCATGGCTCAGCTTGGAAACCTCTCCCTTTCCCCTCAGCATGGCTGGCTCAGGAATTCTGGGAGTTGAAGTCCACGAGTCATAAAAGAGCCAGGGTTGCCTACCCCTGGGCTAGACAGTCACTTGTCTGAAATGGTGTAGGTTCTCCTGCTTGAGCAGGGGGATGGACTAGAAGACCTCCAAGGTCCCTTCCAGCTCTATTCTATTCTACTAGGTTCCTGGCCTGAGATAAATCACGTTCAAATGATGCAAAAATCTGGGGGTGGGGAGGGGGGCTCCTGATTGTTTCCTCACCCAACACTCCCTCTCCCCATCTCATCTCATTTTGGTGCCCACCTGGCAGGGCCGAGGAAGGGGGCAGGCGAGGTCCCCTCCATTTCCTTGCCCTGCAGTGGGGGGCGGTGGGGACGGGGGGCTGTCCAGACCTTCTCAAGCATCTCTGGAGGCAGCAGCTGCATCTGTTGGGGTCCCCTCCCGCCCCACGTGTGGCTGCGTGGCTGAGAGCGGGGTCCCCCCAATACAGGGAGTCCTTGGCTTACAAGCTTTCATTGAGTGAGCATTTGAAGTCACCACGACAACAAAATGACCGTTTTTCACACTTACGACCATTGCAAAATCCCTGGGGTCACATCATCAAAATTCAGCACTTTGGCAACTGACTCCTATTTATGATGGTCGCAGCGTCCCGGAGGTGGGGTCACGTGATCCCCTTTTGCCACCTTCTGACAAGCAAAGTCAACGGGGAAGCCCGTTTCACTTAACGACCGAGTGACTTAAGAACTGCAGTGACCCACTTAACAACGGTGGCAGGGAAGGTTGTAAAACGGGGCAAAACTCAATAACTGTCTCACTTAGCAACAAAAACGTTGGGCTAAAGTTGTGGTCGTAGGTCGAGGACTACTGTGCATTCTCTGGGGGCCATCGGTGGACAACTACACCCCCCTGGATCCAAGGAGGACCCCCCTTTGGCCCCTTTTTCTGGCCCCCAGACCGCCAAAGAGCTGCCACGGAGCAGGTCCCCTCGCTGGTCCAGTCCATCAGAAACGCCCTCCCTTGTTCGAACTCTCTGCCCTCCCAGGATGCCGTCCATGGGCCAAAGCCCCGGCCGTTGTGTTCTGGGCAGCAGGCAGAGGTCTACCAGGACCCCTCCCCACCCCGGCTTTCCGCCTGGGAAGAATGCCTCTGGGGCAGGGAGGGTTCCTGGCCAGCAACTCTTCGCCTTGCCAAGGAATGTTTCTCTGCAAAAAGTTGGCAGCGTCTCCGCTTTTGTTTCTGCCTTCCAAAAGCCAGGTGGGGGCCGTTGTCTCC
>NW_015390837.1:0-1500 GCF_001527695.2 Protobothrops mucrosquamatus | reverse complement strand
TCCTCCTCCTCCTCCTCCTCCTCCTCCTCCTCCTCTCAGCCACCCCTACTCCCTTCTAGCATGGATGATGTTGCCTAATTGGGTCACAAAACGTCTGCAAGAGAACAACGAAGCTCAGAGAGCACCCAGGATCCCTCATTTCAGCCCTGAGCTACAAATATTCTCCTTCATTGACTTAGGGTCATTTTTCACACTCAGAACCATCACAGCCTCCCTGTGGTCATGTGATCGAAATTGAGAACGCATAGCAAAACTGGCTCATATTTCCGACGGTCGGGCAGCATCCCGGGGTCACGTGATCATGTTTTGGGACTGTCCGACAAGCAAACTCAATGGGGGGGAGCCAGATTGACTTAACAACCATGTTACCAACTTAACAGCTGCAGTGATTCATTTAGCAACTGTGGCAAGAAAAGTCATAAAAATGGGCCAAAGCTCTCACTTAACAACGGTCTCGCTTAGCAACGGAAATTTTGGGCTCATTTGCGATGGTAAGTCGAGGGTTTCCCTGCAGCTGGGCCCCGGTGGTGGCATCACCTTCATGGTGTGACTGTGGCTGCCTTCCAGCCGGGGCTCGCAGCTGCGGCCAGAACAGTCAGGAAGGCAGCCGGCAACTGTACCGAACAGAAGAAGCAGGCAGAGACTGCACGGCCCCCCCTGCCCCCGGCCCCCACCCCCTCTCACAAGGGTAGCCCCCTCCCATGGATGCCCTCCCCTCCCAAACATTGAAAACCAGGCTGGTGAGGGGCCCTGTGGGGCGAGTCACTGGGTAGCCCCCCCTCCCTTGCAGCCCCCCTACCCAGTGCAGGCTGCACGCAGATCTTCATTTGGCCCAGGCTGCAGCACTTCTGCCCCCCTGGGCAGGATTCATCCGAGAGGCAGTAGAGCTTGGAGGGCAGGGGCTCCTGGGCGCTTCCCGCTGGGCACCGGCCGGCCTTCCGTGGCACCGGGGTTGTTCCCGTGGCAGCTGTGAAGAGGAGGCAGAGGTCAGGACGGACGGGCCGTCTTTGTGCGTGGGGGTGCCAAGGCTGGGAAAACGTCTTGTGCTCCTGGCTGGAGACCCAGTGCCCCTCCTGCCCTCCTCCCCCCCCCCATAGCAAGCCTGGCCCTTTTCCAAAGACTGGCGTCTCACTTTTGGGGTGGGGATTCCCGTAGGTTCTTTAATCACCCCCCTGTCTGCCCCTGTGCCATCTTTGCTCTGGGGTCCTTCTTACAGCTACCCACTCCATGGAGGTGCCACGCCCAGGAACTCCTTCCCTTGTTCCCGGGCCCTGCAACCAGACTCAGAGACCCCTTAGATGCCCCTGGGAGTGCCCCTGGGAGTGGGGGGGGCATTCAGGCTCTGGAGCATGGACACCCCCCCTGCCCTCTGGGCCTCACGTCTGGCGGGAGAGCTGCAAAGGCACCACTCACCTGCCCTCCCTTGCTCAGCCGTGGAGCTGACCATCCCCAGAAGGAGCCAGAAGGCCTGAGACTTCATGGTGCCGCTCGGAAGAGGAT
>NW_015390836.1:18325-32630 GCF_001527695.2 Protobothrops mucrosquamatus | reverse complement strand
TATGACTGATGTTCAACCATTTCCATCTTCCAAGCTACCTCATGGCCAGGATCTTCCTGCTCAACAGATGTTTCATAGCCTCTTTCACATCTTTGTTCCTCAGGCTGTAGATGACTGGATTCAGAAGAGGTATCACCAGAGTATAAAACAGAGAGACCACCTTGTCTTGATCTTGTGATCCATCCTTGTTCCTTGGCTGAGCATATATGAAGATGGCAGTGCCATAGAAGAGGCTCAGAGTGATCAGGTGGGAAGAGCAGGTGGAGAGGGCCTTTTGTCGTCCTTGAGCAGAGTGGCTCCAGAGGACATTCCACAAAACCCGGAGATAAGAGAGAGAGATGGTAGTGATGGTTACTAAGGCAACGACAGTTGTGGAAACAAAAAGGATTACTTCAGAAAGCTGAGTGTCAGAGCAAGAGAGCTTCAAGACAGCAGGGATATCACAGAAGAAGTGGTTGATATGGCTTGGCCCACAATAGGATAACCGGAAAGCTCCACTAGTCTGAACAATGGAACCCACTAAACCACAACTGTAAGCCCCCAGCACAAGGCAAATGCAATTCTTGTGGGTCATGAGTAAGGTGTAGGTCAAAGGGTGGCAAATGGCCAGGAAACGATCATAGGCCATGACTGCCAGGAGAAAACATTCTGTTGTCGCCACAGTAGTAAAACAAAACATCTGAGCTGCACAAGATGGAAGGGAAATGGAAGCCTTGCCCTGTTGTAGCTGAGCCTCCAGTGCCTTGGGTGCAATGACCGAGGAATAGCAAAGATCCAAGAGAGAGAGGTTGCTGAGGAAGAAGTACATTGGAGTGTGCAGACGCTGTTCCGTTCTGATCAAGGTGACCATCCACCCATTGCCCAGTACTGTAAGCACATACAGGAGAAGGAGCATGCTGGAGAGGAGAGGACTCAATTCAGGTTTCTCTGTAAAGCCCAGGAGGATGAATGTGGTCACAGTGCTTCTATTTTCACCTTCTGAGGAACTGTGGCTGGGCCTATGAGATCTTCAAACAAAACCATAGATATGGCACATCACAATAAATAGGCATAGGGTTAAAAGTAACTGCAAAACTTAAAATATGCTTCCTTAAAAGAAAGTGGAAGGAAAGCAGAAACATTGGTAGATTAGATTATGTATGTATAAAATTGCCCATAGATGCACACACATGTACACAGAGATGCATACACACAAGCCAGAAAGCTAGAGGTAAGCAAACAAGACACCATCAGTGCAACCCCTAACCTGCCTACAACAGTGGTTCCTGACTCCCGAGCTGTGGACTGGTACCGGTCTGTGGCCCATTAGGAACCAGGCCATGCCAGCGAGTGAAGCTTCACCTGTGCATGTGCAGAATTTAGGCAGTGTGTGAAACCATGACCACCAC
The DNA here is from genome assembly GCF_001527695.2 of Protobothrops mucrosquamatus. Taxonomy (NCBI): domain Eukaryota; kingdom Metazoa; phylum Chordata; class Lepidosauria; order Squamata; family Viperidae; genus Protobothrops; species Protobothrops mucrosquamatus. Next base: position 31,242 of record NW_015390836.1, on the reverse strand, counting down.
CCCAGTCCGTGGAATTTTTCCCCCCAGTGAACTGGTCCCCAGTGCCCCAAAAGGTAGAGGGCTGCTGGTCAATAAGTAGTTCTCAATTTATGATCACAATTGAGCCTGGAATATCCATCACTATGCAATTCATTGTAAAGTCTGACATCACATGACCATGTTGTTTAGCAACGTCAGTCCTGGCAATCCCAGTGGCCATTGTAACTCTAGATGAACAGGTCGTTCAGCAGGAAGCAGGAAGTTGAGGGACTCCCAAAGAAGCGTAGGAGTACCACAGGGGGATGGGGAAGTCCTGGGAAGCTCAGCGCAGGCTGCACATGGGTTGCGGCTGCTACAGTGTGGCACAAGCTTAGGGAATCCAGAGAAAGAGAGTGTGAGGTGCATGCAGGCATGTATATGAGCGCAGGAAGATCATTGAAAGAAGGCACTACAGCTCAGGAGCTTCCTGGGGTATTGCAGCTCTGGAGCTCCAAGAAACCTCTGAGTCACTATGTGGCACTAAGCTGCAGCCACCCCTGTATGCCTCAGCCAGTCCAGCAACTCAGCACAAAGCTGCTGTGCCCTGGGAAGCACCAGCAGCATGGCACAAAGCTGTGGCTCTGGGTCTACAACAGCAGTTCTCAACCTATGGGTCGCGACCCCATTTGGGGTCGATCGACCATTTCACGGGGGTCGCCAAGCAAGGCTGTCCGCCATTTTTTCCCCTTTTCCGGCGGGTGCCTTACCTCCCTTGAGCTGGGCCAGCTGGTGGTCGGCCTGCTCCGTCTCTGCCGCTTGCCAGCTACGCCTCGGCCGGCGCAGGGGGCAGAACTACGCATGCGCGGTGCTCCCGGGCAGGGAAAGTCCTCGACTTACGACCGGTTGGGTAGTCCTCGACTTATGACCGGTTTAGTCCTCGACTTACGACCGGTTTAGTCCTCGACTTACGACCGGTTTAGTCCTCAACTTACGACCGGTTGGGGGTTGCGGCATTAAAAAGGTTGAGAACCACTGGTCTACAAGAAGCTCCCAAGCTGAGGCACAGTGTAAAACCCAGCCTCAGCAGCACAGGACAAAGGGACTTTTTGGCATTCTGTGGCATTCTGGGTCTGCAGCGCAGCGCAGTGCAGTGCAAAGACCAGCCCCAGCTCAGCAGCATAAAGCAATGGGATTTAATAAAGATATAAATCTGCCTATTAGAATGGCATATCAATTTGGAGGTTTAAATCAATACTAAAATAAGTAAAATGTTAAAGCTACAGTAATTAACTGTAATAAAGATGATTCAAACTGTAAGTTACAGACTGTGATTTTAAAAATTGCAATAATTTCTGCCTAGTCAAGAAAATTGGAATTTAACAGATCATAATATAATGAAATGTTTTAATTTTATGTTAGGAAAGCCACAAACCTGGGTTACAATACAACCCATTTATAAGATATTAATCCAAAACTGATTTCCAAATTGAGTTATGTTCTGTGTCAGATTTGTTTTTCAGATATGAAATCAGTTTTGACACCAGCGCATGCTTTGGTAATTTAATGATTCATTCTTTTGCAGAAACGATTGTTCATAATTTCCAGTAAGAAGCATAAAGAATCCTAGCAGTTGTTACCATGTAAACATTTTATTTTGTATTCTCTGTAGGAATATTAGTATTAATAATAATTTAATTAAAAATTAGCAAGATGAGTTTTGTCCAAACCAGTCCCTTAGATTTTTTATGGCTTCAAAATCTAAGGGACTGGTTTGGACAAAACTCAGCAGCATTTTTCGTGCGGCTGCTGATAAAAACAGGATCGCCTACATGATCGCCAACGTCCGATAACGAATATGGCACAAGAAGAAGAAGAAGAAACTGAGAAAAGAAATCATCCTTAAAGTTTGTTTCATTCTCTGACAAATCATTTTTCAAAATCACTGGGTTTTACAACACTACTAACTGATACGAAAAAGTGATCCAACATGATTGTTACATTTCCAAATAGTGCAATGAATTGTCTGTTTCCATAATCAACACTGGAGTAATAGATAGAACATCTTATACCAATTTTCTCTATGCGCAGTATTATAATGGACAGAAGGAAGAACCTTGAGGGACAACAGTTAGATAAAAGAAACTTGAGTCCAGAGCAGAACTATAACCTAACAAAACATCTCCAACAAGATCCTCCCTGCCTCTCACAAAGACAACCGGATGGAGGGGGGAAGCACATTTCATACTTGCAAGACTCTGTTATTAAAGCCTTATAATAAAAATAATATTATCCTGCATGGTTTTGGTTTCCTAATCTGGTCTACTATGAATGGCTGACAAATATTGGCTGCAAATTTGACCGTTTTCTTCCATTGATATTCCCATTGTTGCATATCAATTATTCTATTTAAACTATGCATCCACTTTAAATCATGTGGTCTTTCTGATCTGTTCTTCACCAGCAACTCATCCATTTAAGTGTAAATTATAAAGTGTAAGTCTACAAACTTTGCCATTACTTTTATAATATAATACTTGTCATTCTGTTTTAAGCAGTTCATGCATCATTTTCATTTTACATTATAAACATTGCTAAATTTTGCCATTGTAGCTTTGGAGAGGCTTTGGGGCTCCATCCTGCTCCAAGTTAGACTCCAGATCTGTGGCTGCTTTTACAAATTCTGTTTCCAGATCCCAGGAGGAAAAAATATACTAAGCCAAGCTTGCATCTTTAATAATATTTTCCAAGTGATATTACTGTATAATAAATACAGTAAACAATAAATAAGTAAACATTCAGCTCCATCCAGTTGCCCCGACTCTACCTTGAAATAAGGGATTACAGAGTCATAAAAAAAGGAGTCACTGTATAATAAATATGCCAAGTTAATTATGCGTTTAGGTGAAAAAAATAACACCTAAAAGCTGTTTATAGAGTGTTTTATTTTATTTGTATGTGTAACTAATGATTAGGTATAATTTATTTATTTATAAAACATACTTGTTGCCCATTTCATATCCATAGACACTGCGCAGCTTACAACAGTGAGAAGGGCTAGGAAACTAATAGATTTCATTTTAAGCTGGTATTTTGTAACCTACACATTGTTTATCTGAAAGGCCGCCAAGGGGTAAACAATGACAAGGGTAATGCAACAGTGCACAAACTCAGAAGCTTCCACCCATGCTGAGCCCTCTGTTTTTGCCTGCCTCAAAAGGACAAATGAACAGGTAGCAGCATGGGAGAAGCCCTGCTATGTTTGGGTCAGGTTGGAAAGAGGTTTGATTATTTTAGGAAATGAATTATATACATTTGCTAACTTTTAGTAGACATTATCAGTATTTTAAAATACTAGAAAGGAAAGCAGCTTCTGAATGTAGGCTCCTGCTCCCTGCTTCCATGCCTGTTTCACTTTGATTTCAGCTTCACTCCAACTTTGGCTCCAGTTTTTAAGCCGACTTCAGAGCTCAATCATTCCTTCTTTCCATTCCTTGTGTTGGGAGGTTTTTTGGAATATTTTCTTAAATCTAGTTATCACCCTTTTCTACCTCCTGATTTCATTCCAGTGAAAAGTAAAAAGGAAAGAACCAGGGATGATTTGGGTTAAAAATTGTGCAACATACTGAATAAATGCCATATAGTTATTTTTCTACTCTACTGATTTCTTGAAACTCTATTAATCACAGTTTTTAGAATTCGTTTTAAATGATTGGCAGTGGCAGCCCACACAAACCCACTGAGTAGGAAGAAGATCTGTGGTGGATTATTTCAGATCAGAAGTCCTACAAGACTTGCACCAACTTGTAAGGTGGAGGGCAGGTTTAATTCAATAAATTTAAATTTAACAAAAGTATATTTCTGGATCTGATTCCAAAAAGAAGAAAAATTAACTATTCCAGCTTCAGAGTTGATATGACTTCTCCCCTACTTGGGGGATCACATTCAAAATTTAATGAGGTTTTAGTTCTAGCAGGTTGAAACCTGCTCAATTTTTTATATGTTCCTACCATACCTTGTGTTTACTTTGAATTAATCAAATCAGTAGCAAGGCTGTGAGAGGAATGGAGCTTTTTGATCACGGTAAAGGAGAAATCTTTTTACAGAAAATCTGACTGGATCCTGTATTCTCCCAGAGACTATAGGATTGCATTCTTAATTGTCTTTATTTGATTGCATTAAAATAATGAATATCAAGACTGGCTTTTTCAAAAGCAAACTGGAAAGATTTAACAGTTTAAAAATCATTTTTAAATTTTAATAATGCATAACACAAAACAAAACATTTCAGCTAAGCTCTGTAAGATAAAGTTGTTTTAGTGACTCACCTGTCCATGATTTCTCATTGAACATTTATCAGCAAACTGCAAAAGAAGAATCATCAGATCACTTGATGGCAAGGAACAAAAGGGGCAATGGAGGATGCCAGAGTTTGAGAAGATAATGATGCTAATTTGGGAAAGATAGAATGTTTCGCCAGCTAGCACTGGCATATTGGAAGTTTTCACATACATTAAAAAAAATAAAAAAATAGTGTGCACATTCTTGAGTTTCCATTGAGGATGGTTTGTTTTATTTCCAAAATAATATTTAAATATTTAAATTTCAAACATTTTACCTCATAATAAGACTTTTTAAATGTTGGGTCCTGAAATCCTTCAGCAGTAAAAAATGTCCAGATTAAATAACTCTGAAAGACCTTCTCCTTAATCATAGCATTGGCAATAGAGAAAAGTAAAGACGCTCAGGATATAACCTTCTCCTCTTATAAATCATTTCAGTTGAATGTGGTAAAAGATGCAGCTGGATAATGGCTGGAAGATACAAGTTTTAGCCTTGGATCTATGGGAGAGGATGCCTTTTATTTTAGAGGTGAAAGAAATAGATGTTATTTTCAGTCCTTCAAATTTTTGACAGTAGCTTCTGGGAACTAGTCTAATGCAATTACTAGCTGTACAACAATTCATTCATTCATTTATTCATTTTTTCGTTTGTTTGTTCATTCACTCAATTTCTACTAAAACATTGTAAAACAATAAAACATCCAAATTAACTCAATAATGCATTAAGCTAGATAATACTTCAATCATTTGCTTGTTAGGTTATTTGCATACTGTGAAAATTAGACCATCCAGATACGAAGACCTGGAATAAGGCAATCCTTGCTTCACCTATAATTGGTTTTCAGGCAGTATTCATAAAATCATGAATTGGAAGGATCCAGTGCACTGCTCAGTGCAGGAATCCAAATTCACATATGTAAGAGAGAGCATGAAAGAGAGTTTAGTATAATAATGTGACTATGACAATGGTGAAAGAATATTTAAGAAAGACCACAGTGTCAACATACACTGGCTCTTAAAGCAGTGCCCTCTGTACCTTCAATATAAGTTAGCTACCAATGAACAACAAATCAGCAACAAATGCATTTGAGAGAGTTTAGTTCTGGACTTTGACTTCTCTGGTCTTTTATGAGAGCTGTGCCAGATGTACAAATCTGTGATGTATAACCTGGCCTGAAAGTTCCATTAATTGTGATGAATCTGTGAGCTTTTATTTTATGATCTCACAGGAACTGGGGGAAGTATAACCTGGCCTGAAAACTCCATTAACTGTGTTGCATCTGTGAGTGTTTGTTTGTGATCTCATAGGAACTGGGGTAGGAAGGATCAAGAGAACATTCGAGGAAAAATACCAGCTCTGATTAATCCATTACCTAAGAACAGCAGCAAATGACAATTATATCAAATTCACATATAGGGAAAAGAGGGCAAATTCAGCTTCAGTCTGGCAAGATTGATGTCAGGCCCCAAATCAAGAATGGCAGATAGCAGTTCTTTAAAACTGAGTTCTTTACCTGTAGACAAAATCTTGCCAGACTGAGCACACTGCAATCTGCATCTACAATATATTCTGTGAACTCTTAGGGAGGGGCTGTCTTCACCCTCTTTCTTGTACACATAGTATCTGGGCTGAGTTGCCTCTTACTCCTCTGGAATGCACCTTCTGCCTCCCTGGGGACCCAACTCCTCACTACACTCCATGACTTCATTAAACACTATACATGATCTATATCCTAGAAGATAACGCATAATGTTTCACAACCATCATGTTATATTCATTATGACTTGAATTTTGATAAGCCCTCGGGGAGGACCAGAAATAAGGAAAAAAGTTTTACCATTAACCATTTCTTTGACCTTTTCTGTAATACGCACCATAAAGTTGCTGCTTTTTCCTTGGTCATGACTTAAAGATAGCAAATGATCAGCAATAACATTAAAAAGTAAATTAAGGTCCTGTGAGCTCTGGAAAGTAACTACTGGGTCCCTGCTGACAGCAATGCCAGGAGCACATCACGACATTACTAGAACTTATTCTGTGCCACTATCCAACACTTTTAGGTCCCAGGATCCTTTGCCAGCTTAGCTCCCTCCATCTTTGTGGGCTTTGGGTGATATATAGGTTGGAAATTCTTGGAATGGAAGACCAATTTACTTGAGGTGTTCAACATTTGGGAAGACTAGTATAGTGGATTCTGTCACAACTCTCCAACAACCTTGTAAATATTAAAGCTTTGGTGAGAAGGATGAAGCAGAAATGAAAAGAAATCAAGTTCTAGGACACTATTTTAAACAGATTAAAGACACAGACTTTGAACGTTTATTTGGTCAAGATTAAAATAGATATCATATCTCTGGTTACTCTTAATGAACTTTTGCTGACTGACTGAGATGCTGATGTTTTATGGATTTGTTTATAGAAACAAGAGTTTATTTGTGGTATTTAAGAGAAGATAATAAGTTTATTACCTTCTGTTAAACATCACAAATGAACTCTTCTTTCTATAGCCCATCTCTTATCTATAAACAAATCCATAAACAAATGCATTTGTGGTATTGAAGAGAAGGTAATAAGTGATGGCTCAGCAGTTAAAGTTGTTGAGCTTTCAGATGGGAAAGCTGACAGCCCGGGTTCGAGACCCTAGCTCCATGCAACGGGGTAAGCTCCCATTATTTGCCCCAGCTCTTGCCCACCTAGCGGTTTGAAAGCATGCAGATGCAAGTAGATTAATAGGTACCTCTTCGGTAGGAAGGTAACAACTTTCTGTGCGCTTTTGGCATATAGCCATGCTGGCCACATGACCATGGAAATTGTCTTCAGACAATGCTGGTTCCCTCAGCTAAAAAACAGATGAGCAGCATGCCCTAGAGTCGGACACAACTGGCATAGAAATATTTACCTTTCTAATAAGTTACTAAAATTATTTATAGGGAGATGTCATATATACATATGCATATACATATACATAAACATATACACTGTGTGCACAATTATTAGGCAAATATTTTGACCATATCATCATTTTCATCCATATTTTCCACTTCTAAGCTGTATAAACCTGAATGCTTAATGGATATAAGCATACCAGGTGATGTGTATTTGTGTAATGTGGGAGGGTGTGGCCTAAGGAGATCAACACCCTATATCAAGGTGTGCATAATTATTAAGCGGCTTCTTTTCCTCGGGCAAAAGGGGGCAAAAAAGAGATTTAACTGACTCTGAAAAGTGAAAACATGTAAAAAAGTCTTTCAGAGAGATGCAGCATACTTGAATTTGCTAAGATATTGGGGCGCAATCACAGAACCATCAAACGTTTTGTTGCAAATAATCAACAGGGTTGCAAGAAACGTGTTGAGAAAAAAAGATGCACATTAACTGCCAAAGATTCGAGAAGAATCAAATTATCCTCCAGTGTTGTCATATTCCCAAACTGCAACTTGCCTGGAGTGCCCAGAAGTACAAGGTGTTCAGTGTTCGGAGACATGGCCAAGGTAAGGAAGGCTGAAACCCGACCACCACTGAACAAGACACATAAGTTGAAATGGCAAGACCGGGCCGAGAAATATCTGAAGACAGATTTTTCAAAGGTTTTATGTACTGATGAGATGAGAGTGACTCTTGATGGACCAGATGGATGGGTCCATGGCTGGATCAGTAACGGTCACAGAGCTCCACTTTGACTCAGACCCCAGCAAGGTGGAGGTGGGATACTGGTATAGACTGGTATTATTAAAAATGAGCTAGTTTTTGGGTTGAAGACTCCAAATCAACTCCCAAACCTACTCCCAGTTTTTAGAAGACACTTTCTTCAAGCAGTGTACAGGAAAAAGTCTGCATCTTTCAAGAAGACTATGATTTTTATGCAGGACAATGCTCCATCGCATGCATCAAAGTACTTCACTGTGTGGCTAGCCAGTAAAGGACTCAAAGTTGAAAGAATAATGACATGGCCCCCTTCTTCACCTGACCTAAAACCTATTGAGAACTTGTGGGCCCTTTTTAAATGGAAAATTTACGGTGAAGGAAAACAGTACACCTCTCTGAACAGTGTCTGGGAGGCTGTGGTTGCTGCTGCACAAAATGATGATCGTCAATAGACCAAAAAACTGACAGACTCCATGAATGGAAGGCTTATGACTGTTATTGAAAAGAAGGGTGGCTATTTTGGTCACTGATTTTTTTTTTTTGAAATGTCAGAAATGTTTATTTGAACATTTTGAGTTGTTTGTTTATTATTCTCTCTTTAACAGATGCAAATAAATGAGTGAGATGGGCAATTTTTTGTTTTTCATTTAGCTGCATGATAATTCTGCACACTAAGAGTCGCCCAATAATTCTGCACACATAGACATTCTCCTGAGAAAGCCCAAACCTCACTTTCACTTACTTAAATATTCAGGTTTGAGGTTCATTAGCGTTTTGGATTGACTGAGAGCACTGTAGTTGTTCAGCAAGAAAATTAATCCTCCAAAATACAACTTGCCTAATAATTGTGCCCACAGTATACATATTTTATTTACTATATTCTTTTTTTCTTCTCTATTTTTCTTCCCTTTTCCCTGTCTGGGCTTTCTGTTTTTTATTTTTATTCTTTTCTTAGTGTTGTATTAATTTTATCTTTTTATTGTAATTTTTAATACAATTATTATGGAAAAAAATAGCTACTCAACCATCTCCAGTCCAAAACACATAAGAACTTTCTTGTCTTCTCATTAAAAATAACAATTGTCTATCCAGAGAATTGATATAACAGAGCTTATTAGCAAGATGTTCCCTTACAAAAGCATACTATATGTGACTGCACCAAGGGCCTTATTAAAACTTTGAGGAAGTTTCTAACATAAGGTAGGATGTGGGGAAAGAAAACTTATTTATAAGTTCTCAGGGGAGACCACTTTGTTTTAAAGTAACCAGGCAGGTCCCATGGATACTAGAAAGATTGGTTTAATTTAATGAACCAGAAAAGAGTTGCATTCTGGGGGAAAAAACCTTCCCCTTTACTAAGAGCCTATGCTTGCACAGATGAGACTTTTTAAAATAAATAAAATTTCCGATTAGCATTCTAATTGGAAGCACTGACAGGATTTAGCAGTTTTCACTGATTCAGAGCTACAAAATGTCTAAACCAGGGCTTTTCAACCTTTTCACTCATTGTACCACTTTTAGGATATGGCAATATCCAAGTACCACCAGTCGCCTAGCAAGATGTCAAAAACTTGATGACCAAAGGAAAAAAAAAAGGAAAAAAGTGATAAAGTACAGATAGTCGTCGACTTACAACAGTTTGCTTAGTGACTGTTCGAAGTTACAATGGCACTGAAAAAAGTCACTGCAAGATTGGCCATTGCTCGGGCCACTGTTGTGACAGGGATAGACATATACGTGGGAAAGAAATGGGCTACCACTCCTAGGGCTTTCCTGGCCATCCATTCACCGGGCCGAGATTCCTGGCGATCGCATAGCAGCACCCTAGGGAAGAGAGGCAGAAATGGAACTTCTTTCTTCTCAGTTATATGTTACCTGGCTTTTATTGCTCTCAACAAAGCAGCAACAAGAAGATAATATTTTCTTTTCGCAACAAAGAAGTGCATAGCAAGATAATTGCAAAACAAGCCACGGAAGGATGAGATAGGAACAGTGGGTTTTAATACATGAAAGCCTTCATTATAATGAGTTCTTTTTGGTTATTGATACAATGCTTGATAAAATGTACCTGTCTGTCAATAGAATGTACTGAGAAGTTTGATTAGAAGTGTAACATTATATGGTACTAATGCTTAAGATGGTGCTTCTAGCTGAATTGATTTTTGTCCCAGAGCAACATATTGGCTCTGTTGTATGAATGGAAATATTCTAACGCATCTCCTTGGTTATATAATAGAGCAGGGCTTGTCAACCTTTTCACCCATTGTACCACTTTTAGGATATGGCAATATCCAAATACCACCAGTCGCCTAGCAAGATGTCAAAAACTTAATGAACAACAACAACAAAAAAGGAACAAAATGATAAAGTACAGATAGTCCTCGACTTACAACAGTTTGCTTAATGACTGTTCGAAGTTACAATGGCACTGAAAAAAGTGCCCCCCAAGCCACAGCCGAGCAAGACACCTGCCTGCCCACCCGGCGGTGCTCTTCCTCCTGTCTGAGGTTTCCATTGGTGTGAGCATTTCTGTTGAGGATTGGCAGTGGGGATGGGGTGGGGGGTGTTTGGTTTTTATCCCCCCCCTCTGCTGGGTGGTTGCAACAGGTTTTGGTTATTTCACATGATCCTGGGACACTGTGACCGTCATAAATATGAATCAGTTGCCAATAATCTGAATGTAAATCACAAGACCCTGGAGATGCTGCAAATTCCAGCTGATTGGCGCTTCTTCTGGGCTCAGCAGAAGCACCAGAATCAGCGCCGAGCTCCAGCTGGAGCCTGGCGCTGATCCTGGCACTTCCGCTGAGCCCTGACAGCCCTGCAGCTCCAGCCACATCTCGCTCAGGTGTGTGCGGTGTTGCCACCGGTTCCGCTCATTCCCTTCCCCTGCTATCACTCAGCCGTTTATTGATTGATTTTACTTCTTTTTCTTCAAGGTTGGGAAATGAGGTGCATTCAAAACCAGAGAGATGGTGAAGAAACAAAACTTCTTCTTTTTTAAAAAAAATATATTTTATTGGTTTTTCAACTTTAACAAAAAGTACTTAAGACACACCGTAGTGTTTGGGCAAACAAACATTCCAAAGTAAAAACATGCATAAACAGCTCCACTTAATACATTCATTATCATCTCTCTGTTTCCCTCAAGTGGCATAATAGATTTAATAAGTTCCATTTCTAGCTTAAATTTCTATCCAACTAAACCTGTTTTAAAATTTTATCAGTTTACAATTACCATAATCAAATATTATTTTACTTCAACAAATTATCACTTCAAATATCTCTTCCAAATATATTCAAACTCTTAATCTCTCTCATCTCTCTTTTTATCACCAATCTCATTTATTTCTTTTTCCAATAGCTACTTAGTTAAAAATAAAAAAATAAAAATGTTAAATCTTAATTTATTTCCATTTATTAGACCAACTTCAAATTGCATCCAATTACTTGTCATATCTTATCAGACCATATTATTGTATATAAAAATCACCTAGTTAATTTAAACACTTCAGAGTTCCAGTCTAAAAAATTCAATGTTTTTTCAATTCCAATACATAATTTCCTTCAAAATCAATCTATTATTCCAAAAAATATATTTTTAATCTGTTTAAACATATATGTATATATATATGATTATATATTTTTTAAACAAAAAGATCATCTAACTAATTTAAACACACATGTATATAATTATATTTTTTTTCTTACAAACGCTAAATCATTATTTCAATGTTTTTTTAAATTCCAATACATAATTTCTCTCAAAATCAATTTAGTATTCCAAAAAATACATTCTTAATCTCTTTAAACATATAATATGATTATATATTTTTTAAACAAAAAAACCCCATCTAATTAATTTAAACACACATGTATATAATTATATTTTTCTTATTTCAAACTCTAAATCATTATCCTTAAAACAAACCATAAAGCCAACATTGCCTTTTAATCCATTAAACGAATTTGAATTTCTTTTTCAGTCTAATTCTGGTTTTTTTCTATACCACACAGGCTGCCATAAAAGTGCTTCCCTTTCAGCCAATAAATCCATTTTTATTACTCATAACAGTCGTTGAGAGAATATAGATCCCTTCCTCTGCAATAGAGATCTTTTTCTTTTCTTCTTACAGCATCGTTGCTTTGTAGTTTGAAGTCTTGGTCTTTAAGAAACAAAACTTCTTGACAAGGCAACATCTGTTGCTGGGGATGCCAAAATTAACCAACTATAGAAAAATCCTTAAAAAGAAAAAGATAATACTAAATTGTGTTTCCAGTAGGGCAAAGGTATTTGCCCAAGCTAGGAAAGGACAGCCACACCATAGTAGTTGCATATATAGTTCGGCTGAGAAAGCAATGGCCCTGGGAGAGGCTGTTGTTAATTCTTGCTATGAATCTGTGTGGTTCAAATAATATGTTGAACAGCCACAGGTGAAGCAAAATGATTCTCTGTCACCTGCAGTGTGAATTTTGGGTTTGCCTTGGGAGGGCCAGGGCTTAAATTTCTGCTCATCACTGAAAAACAAAATAAATAACTTACTCATTTGTATGTTAATCTGCTTCACAGCATTGTGACTTGGACTGCATCCCTGATTACATGCAAAATAAACTCTTACATCTGACTCGGCATAAATGATACCTGTAGTTTAGGTTCTCAAATTTACTCAAAATCATCACTGGTGTTAGTTTTGACCAATTTTCCTAACCGTGTGTGAATGGAAGTATACTCGTACTTCCATTCTTGGAGATCAAAGCAACATTTTAAAATCGGATACATTGCAACGGAATGTTTCTACATCTACGCTGCTTATTTGGTGTACTCTTGACTTTACCAGCCTACAAGAGGTAAGGCTATTAATTTTTTAAAGCAACAGCTAAACAAGCAGTTGAATTAAATAACTAATTTTGTTACAATGAGAAACTTCAAATCTTAACTAATCAGCAACACTCAGGACTAATACAACTTCCTA
>NW_015390836.1:16874-18000 GCF_001527695.2 Protobothrops mucrosquamatus | reverse complement strand
CTCTTTCTCTGTCTAATCCCGAATGGCAGTAGAATGAAAGATCTGGCACTCTGTATATAAAAATTAAACAGAACCTGGGAACCCAACCAGGAGAGAACTCTGAAACCAGTTGGTTCTCTCACCCACTGCTTATCTCATTTTGCAGCCCATCAGACTTACCTTGGTCTTCAGATAGAGGAATCTGCTGGAGCTATCTGCATCTTTGCTTGACTCTAGGATAAAGTGGTGGCAGCCACCGGCTTTGGCTAGCTTTGCTGCATGTTCAACATAATCACATTCAACACGCACAAATCCATCCTGCATTTAGAGAAAGTAGTATTTACTTATTTGAAAAAGTCTCCCTTTCCATGACAATCAGGCACCTCAAAAATTACTATTAATTTTAACGTGGAAAGAAAAAATTAAATACATGCTGATCAGAAATAGCATAATGTATAATTATGCTTAATTAAATGTAAATGCAAATGAACTGAGATCAAATTTATTTTTTTGATATGTTGGATCTTCCTCCATCCTTCTCATGCACTCAAATTAAGTGCAACCATTGGCCCAGAAGATGTTGTCCCATGAGAGGTGCAAGGTAACTCCAAAAAAATTAAACTTGTAAACAGCCAGTACAATGCACAATTTGGGTGACTTGGGTAAAATCCTGTGCTAACTATGAATTTTGGAAAAGGTGGCGTGCAAATTGGGTTACCATGGGCAAAAGATAAGCTAAGTTGATATGCACTTCTAGCACTTTGGAAGAAACAGAGTAAATTTCTAAAGCAGACATGTCAAACTCGTGATGTCGCGCAACGTATCGAGACGGTTTTGCCATTTCTGGTAATGGGCTGGGCGTGGCTTCCAGATGAGACATCCGGCCCGTAGGCCAGCAATTTGACACCCCTGTTCTAAAGTCTTCACACCTGTTCCTCATCAGGCCAACTCATTCCCTTAAAATGCCAAGCAGCCACTTCAATCTTCTGTCTCTCAGATCCCAAGGAACTCACATTTTCCAGTTTGGTTCCTCTAAGTGTATGGTAAGTGCAATTATCATCAGTACCCAGAGCCACTAGAACTGTAGTCCAAAAATAACAGGAGGATGCCAAGTTGGGAAAGGCTGAAACAATCCATGAAATCCCAC
>NW_015390836.1:11528-16126 GCF_001527695.2 Protobothrops mucrosquamatus | reverse complement strand
ATTTTATACCTCTTAACTTCCTTTCAATCTTCCACCTTTCTCAATTCTGCCCAGACCCAGGTATTGACTTATTTTTCTCCTCACCGCTCCAGCTTTGGCTCTGCTTGTCCCCAAGCAGCAAAATCCTACGTCATGTCCTTGGAAGGCAGCAGCAGATTCATCTAGCTTCTCAAAGTCAACAACTTCTTGGACCTGGAAACAGGCAGGACAGACACTTCAAAAAAACAGACGTGAAAGAAAGAACTGGAAAGTCCAATGGAGAAAATGAAATATATGTGTCTCTCTGCTTCCCAAAACAAATGAAGACAGAACATCTCCTAACTAATGACGAAATCTTAACTCATGTTGAGAAGCCAAGATGAAATTATCAAACAATCAATAAAATGCACAACCTGGACAAGGCAGAGAAGGGATGCTGAAGTTTCCTTCCAGGTGTGGTGTGATAAGGGGGAGCATAGAAGCAAATGTTTTCTACTAGGCTCCCTTCTTGTGGAATAAGCTACACTCTGAAATAAGAAAAGCACCCTCATTGCTGATGTTTAAGAAGCTAGTTAAGTTATGGTTATTCTTGGGAGCATTTAGGAACTGAAGAATTGAATAGATTCATGTACCTGAGATAAGTTGGAAACAAATAAAGAAGAGAAGCAACCTAGAACTAAGAAGACATTTCCTGACAGTTAGAACAATTAATCAGTGGAACAACTTGCTTCCAGAAGTTGTGGGTGCTCCAACACTGGTGGTTTTTAAGGAGAGATTGGATAACCATTTGTCTGAAATGGTATAGGGTTTACTGCTTGAGCAGGGGGTTGGACTAGAAGATCTCTAGAGCCCCTTCCAACTCTGTTATTCTGTTATTCTTTATATCTATATGTAAACAGTTATGTAAACCACTTAAGATTTAATTGAAAGAAGGAGCATAGAAATGTCTGAATCAAACGTGGCAGTAAGCTAACTTAAGAGCTACACCATATAAAAAGAGGCTACAGTATCTTGAAATACCAGCAACTCTGTGATGGATATTATAATCTAGTACATAAAAGACTGAAGACAATTTGGTTCATCCAGTTCTTTTTTATATGGCAGTTTTCTTTATGGCACCATATTCTTTACATTGTTTATATACTATATTATGTCCTACATAATTAGATTTCCTAATTCCTTAACCATTAGCATTAGTAAACGAATAATTATTTATACCGCAGGTATTTAAAATTGCTTGATTGTCTTATATTTTGGATAGAGTATTTAATAATATTTTCAATTACTTCTGTTTTTGATAAATTTGTAAGGTGTTCTATTGGTATGGAATAGAGAAGAATAAAATAAAAGATATGTAATATATTATTAATGAATATAAATATATTTCATCAACATTACTGTCAAGAAATGTTGAGAGATAAGGCTGGATTTTTAGTTAGCATAGATTTACAGTATTTTTTCTGAGCACTAGGTTGAGGATGACTATAATAATATATAGCAAAAATCCATGTGGTTAGCATTTAGAATGCAAATTAGGTCCAGAGAGACTCAGCTTTAAATCTCTGTCCAGTTCTAAAGGGAATGAGGTGGACAAAAACATAAAATTAAAAAAAATATTTTGTTTCACACCACATTACTGTAAAGAGTCCCTTCTAAATTTAGCTTTTGGCTGCCAATGAGGGTCACACAAGAGAATTTTTGCTGCTTTAAGATTTCAAGTAGCAATATTTTCCCAGTTTCTCCAGACGCACCCAAGATGAAACAGTTTTGTTTCTTCTGTTCTTCTGATCTGGGAACCGCCATACTGTTGGCAAAAAACAGCAGTGAATTTTTTTTTAATGGCATTTACAATTCAGTTCTCTATGTAATGCAGATGTTTAGTCCCAAGAGATTCAGTGACAATTTCTTTCCCAAATAAAACTATACAGGATTGCAACTTCATCTTCAGAAGAAGTCATTTATTTGAAAACTGATAATGAAAATGGAAACACAGCATTGTTGGAACAAGTAGTGTTTAATTTCTCCAAAACAAATCCCTCTTTCTGAGAAGTGTACGGTATCATACTGTTATGTTTGGTGATCGGTGAGGCATTGACGAGGCAGCAGGTACAACAACAACTCTTTTTTAAAGGTTTAAACAGAAGCCTACATAACTGCTGCTCCACCCCTATTTATATACTCAGCAACCAGGCAGCGGCCAATAGGACTCAAGTATTAGTTCCCACTTTAATACAAGTTAATGAGCATGTAGACAGAAAGTCTGGCCCTTTAACTGACAAATCTTATGACCGTTTTTGCAGCCCGAGCCTGCAAAGACAAAGTGAGGAAAGCTAAGGCTCAAAATGAACTAAGGCTTGTGACCAAAGTCAAAAATAACACAAAAAGCTTCTTTCAACATGTAAAAAACAAGAAAAAAGTTAAGGAAATGATTGGTCCATTAGTGGCGGAAAGTGGCAAGAAGGTGACAAGCAACAGGGAGAAAGCAAAACTATTTAACTCATTTTTTGCATCTGTCTTTACATAAAGGGAAAAAACAGTCCAACCTATCAAAAACAGTGCCATAAAAAACAGAATAGAAACGCAAGTTAAGATAGGCAAGAAAATGGTAAGTGAGTACCTGTCCAGCCTAGACGAGTTCAAACCACCAGGAGCAGATGGATTACACCCCAAGGTTCTCAGGGAACTGGCAGATGTGATCTCAGAACCACTGAACTATATTTTTCAAACATCCTGGAGCACTGGGGAACTACCAGAGGACTGGAAAAGAGCTGATGTAGTTCCCAACTTCAAAAAAGGAAAAAAATGGATCTAGGAAATTACAGACCTATCAGCCTGACCTCAATACCTGGGAAGATTCTGCAAAAAGATAATCAAACAATGAATCAGCAAACACCTAGAGGCAAACAAAGTCATTACTAAAAGCCAACATGGGTTTGTCAAAAACAGATCATGCCAGACAAATCTTACTGCATTCTTTGACCAAGTGACAAAGCATGTGATCCTCAATGGAACTGCATCTACATGGAGGGAAATGTGTAGTGGGGTGCCCCAGGGCTTTGTTTTAGGCCAGTGCTCTTCAACATCTTCATCAACAATTTGGATGAGAAGCTAGATGGGGAACTCATCAAATTTGCAGATGATACCAAGCTGGCAGGAATAGCCAACATTCCAGAAGATAGGCTTAAGATACAGGAGGATCTGGACAAACTTGAACACTGGGCGCTATCTAACAAAATGAAATTCAATGATGAAAAAAGTAAGGTTCTACATTTAGGCAAGAAAAACCAAATGCACAGGTATAGTATAGGTGGTACCTTGCTCAATAGTAGCAACTGTGAGAGGGATCTCGGAGTCCTAGTGGACAATCACTTAAATATGAGCCAGTAGTGTGCTGCAGCTGCCAAAAAAGCCAACACGGTGCTAGGCTGCATTAACAGAGGGATAGAATCAAGATCACGTGAAGTATTAATACCACTTTACAATGCCTTGGTAAGGCCACACTTGGAATACTGCATCCAGTTTTGGTCACCATGATGTAAAAAAGATGTTGAGACTCTAGAAAGAGTACAGAGAAGAGCTCTGTAGACTTTCAATTGAACAACAAAAGGAGATGAACTATTTAATTACTTCTGAGGAAATTAGTTCAGCAATTAAACAGTTAAAAGTGGGTAAGGTTCGTGGTACAGATGGATTATCAGCAATTTATTATAAGACACTATCTGAAGAGATGATAGAACCATTAAAGGAACTTTTTAATAGTATTCAGACTGGAGGAGAAGTGCCTCCGTCTTGGAGGAGGGCATATATATCGCTGATCCCAAAGGAGGATCAAGACCTTACCCAGCCTAAGAATTATAGACCTATATCATTGTTGAATACAGACTATAAGATTTTTGCAAAAGTATGGGCTAATAGATTATTGCAAGTTTTGAAGCAAATGATTCATACTGATCAGGCTGGATTTATAACTGGAAGATATATGAAATACAATGCAAGACAAATTGTCAATTTAATTGAATATTTGGATAAGAACAACCAAGTCCCTGCGGCTCTGATATTTTTAGATGCTGAAAAAGCCTTTGATCAGTTGAACTGGCAATTTTTATTGAAAGTTGTTGATAAAATGAATTTTGGGGAAATTTTTTTATCTTCTCTCAGGGCTAAATATCAACAACAAATGGCACAAATTATAATTAATGGGGGATTAACAGAGGAATTTAAAATTGAAAAAGGTACAAGACAGGGATGCCCATTATCGCCATTATTGTTTGTTTTAACATTGGAGATTTTATTGATCAAAATTCGTGAATCAACTATAATAAAGGGAATAAAAATAAAACAGAATGATTATAGGTTGAGAGCTTTTGCGGATGACTTGGTTGTGACATTATCCCAACTGATTCATTCGGTTATAGATTTAATGGAGGTTATAATACAGTATGGGAAGGTTTCTGGTTTTAAGGTAAATAATAATAAGACTAAAATACTATCTAAAAATATGACTGTGAAGGAAAATGAAATGTTAGCTAAATTGACAGGTTTTGAAATAGTGAAAAAGGTTAAATATCTGGGAGTATATATTACAACTTCTAATGTAAAATTGTATAAGAATAATTATG
>NW_015390836.1:0-11415 GCF_001527695.2 Protobothrops mucrosquamatus | reverse complement strand
AGGACTTAAGGTACCTAATTTGAAATTATATTATGATGCGGTGGTTTTAACATTGGTTACTGATTGGCTTAATTTAACTAATAAAAGTATACTTCAACTAGAGGGATGGGATTTATTATATGGATGGCATGCATATTTAATTTATAATAAAAAAGTCGATAAGGCTTTTAAATCTCATATTTTAAGAAGTGCTCTATTGCGTGTCTGGAAAAAGTATTATTATAAGTTAAATTATAAAATACCAATTTGGGGTATCCCTGGACACGTGATAGAGGGAGTATCTAAGGGTGTGAATTTGGATAGGATTTCTTATAAGGAATTACTTAGATTGGAAGGGAATGTTTTCTACTAGGCTCCCTTCTTGTGGAATAAGCTACACTTTGAAATAAGAAAAGCACCCTCATTGCTGATGTTTAAGAAGCTAGTTAAGTTATGGTTATTCTTGGGAGCATTTAGGAATAGATTCATGTACCTGAGATAAGTTGGAAACAAATCAAGAAGAGAAGCAACCTAGAACTAAGAAGACATTTCCTGACAGTTAGAACAATTAACCAGTGGAACAACCTGCCTCCAGAAGCGGTGAATGCTCCAACACTGGACGTTTTTAAGAAGAGACTGGATAGCCATTTGTCTGAAATTTATTTATTTATTTTATTTATTAATTAAATTTCTACCCCGCCCTTCTCCCAGCGGACTCAGGGCGGCTTACAGCCATTTAAAACAGGTACATAATATAAAAATACTGAATTTAAAATGTAATTAAAATAAAATATTAATTATTGGCCTTTTCTTGTTAAAATTATTTTAAAACCAAATTAAGATAACCCTTAGGCCAGTCCTGCTAGCTCAAATAGCCATGTCTTGAGGGCGCGGCGGAAGGAGGGGAGATCCGGAATCACCCGGATCTCTGGGGGTAGTTCGTTCCATAGGGTGGGGGCTCCAACCGAGAAGGCCCTCCCCCTGGGGGTTGCCAGCCGGCACTGTCTGGCTGACGGCACCCTGAGGAGAAATGGTATAGGGTTTCCTGCCTGAGCAGGGGGTTGGACTAGATGACCTCTAAGACTCCTTCCAACTTTTTATTTTTATTATTATTATTATTATTATTATTATTATTATTATTATTATTATTATTATTATTATTATTATTATTTGTTATAGGAAAACTTCATACAGTCTCTCTAAATTAATTAAGTAAATATATCAACATTCAGAAACAACATGTTATTCTCTCACGGCTTCTATTAAATACAGTAAAATAACAATAGCAGTACCACTTAGACTTATATACTGTTTTACAGTGCTTTACAGCCCTCTCTAAGCGGTTTACAGAATCAGCATATTTCCCCCAACAACCTGGGTCCTCATTTTACCCGCCTTGGAGGATGGAAGGTTGAGGTCACCTTGAACCAGTCAGGATCAAAGTCCTGGCAGTGAGCAGTGAGTAGAGTCAGCTTGCAATACTGCATTCGAACCACTGTGACACCATGGCCCAAATGATGACTTAGTACATCAAAGTAAAGAATTGCAGATAGGATCTATGGAACTGTCTACAACTGAGTCACCTCAGCAGCCAGAAATTAATTGGAAGCCAAATTAGAATGAGTTGAAATACATAAACATAATTTAGGCTGTAGAGATAAACCTGAGGATATTGGAAGAGATCTAGAAAAAGAATTGAAAAATTGACATATCCTAACCTCAACATAGATAAAACTTTGAAAATTGAAGAAATCCATAGAATAAATTATTGGGTAGCATAAAGGAGAATATTGCCAAGGAATATATTTGTTAAATTCACATATTTCAAGGCTATAAAGGCTGTAACTGAAAATAAGAGAAACTGACTTATAACTTGGTGATGCAACATTTGAGAGTTTATCATATGTGTCTTGTAGATATAGAGTAGACTTGTGAGATTTTTGATAGTTATTCTTCAGGACAAAAAATTTAGAAATGGACAACTCCATTTTGTCTGAAGGTCTTTGAGGATGGAGGCAAAGCTTTTCTATACGTTGTTGATGATGCTAACAGAATGTTTGAATCTTTATTGGTAACAGACAGGGGAATAAAGACGAAGAACAGGCAGACCAAAAATTGGGCCAAATAAATGGCCCAATGGAAATAAAGAACAAGAACAGACACAATGTCAAAAACAGGTCCAAGCAGCTGGTGCTTCTTCATAAATTAAGTGTAAAACTGTCATTAGTGATCAAATATTTTTTAATACTAATGAGATGAATAACCATTCAAAATAAAAAAAATAGGTGAACAAAGGAAAAAATGTATTTTATATGCTTTCAAGTATTACATATTAAATATAATTGTTGGAATGTAATCATCTTGGTCAAAAATGTGTGGCCTCTGATAAATGGAAAAAAATGGGAGTAGCTATACATGTGAAAAATTTACAATGACTTCTAGAGAAACAAGTCCTACATAAGGAATATTACACATTCTGATTGAATCGGGGGGGGGGGAAGGGCTGGAAAGCAGAGGCACTAATGTCTGGGAAGTTACCTAGTCTTGTATCTAAATGATTGTTCCATGATTGCTGTTGTTGAAACTGTCAGCCCAATGTTTGGATTATTAATTTTAATAATAATTTTAAAGACAACCCTTTACAGTTTTTTCCCTCTGTCTTTCACAATCTTTTGGTGCTCAGGATCTCCATGACAGAACCTCAAAAGCAACTAAAATGTTATTCTGATAGTCCTCGACCTCTAACAGTTCATTTAGTGACCGTTCAAATTTACAGCATCACTGAAAAAAGTGACTTTTGACCATTTTTCATACTTACGACCATTGCATCCCCATGGTCACATGATCAAAATTTAGATGCTCAGTAGCTGGTTCATATTTATGGCGGCTGCAGTGCCCTGGGATCAACACCTTTTGTGTCCTTCTGACAAGCAAAGACAATGGGGAAGCCAGATTCACTTAACAACGGAGTTACTAACATAACAACTGCAGTGATTCACTTAACAATTGTGGCAAGAAAGGTCGTAAAATGGGGCAAAATTCACTCAACTCTCTCACTTAGCAACATAAATGTTGGGCTCAATTGTGGTCATAAGTTGAGGACTACCGGTACATGCCATCTCTTTGAAACAATGAATTGCATTCTAACTGAAGTATCTCCCAGCTGTTTACAATCCAGTCCATTTGGAAATGATTAAGTTAATCATTAAAATTAAAATAAAAGGGCGTGGACCCGATATTACAAGATGATTACAAAGCTCTGACAGCTTTTGGCATAAGCTGTCAAAAACAAACCAGTTATACCAGCCCAAGTATGCTAGTTGACACCCACTTAATGATGGTTTGTTGATTAATTTATAACATCCTGGCAAGTAAATCCACCTCTGAATTTTGGAAGCTGGAAGAGAGACAGATAAGAGAGGAACGCGATTTCCAGGTAGGCTAGTAGGCTTCAGATAGAAGTTGGGATTTAATTCAAAACACTAAAAACCTCTTGGCTGAACATAGATTGCAGCAATATTAGATAAGATAGAGCAGAACTGAAAAACGGCGATAAGCTCAGATCAAAAAGAGACTGCGCTAGGGAAAGCCACGGCACTGAATTTGAACTTTGCATAGTTAGGTGATGCTTGTGTAGATGACACATTGTACAAGTCGTTCGGATATATCTGGATGTGTATATGTATATGTAAGATAGCCTCAAGTCATTTTCTATTCCTGATGGATAAATGCATACAAGTATGCAATGTATTTGGCAATATTACCGGAAAGGTTTTTTGTTTTCCTCTGGAATTTTTTTTTAACTTCCTCATTTGGCATATAGCTCTGCAATTTCCTGATGGTCTTCCATCCAAGCATGATGCAGCTTGGATTTTTAGCCCAGGCAAGATCAGTGAAACTCTTGCCAACTGCTGGTTCTATGCAACTTAAAAATGATTTTTCTAGAATTCAAAATTAGCAAATCCTCCTAAAGCATTATGCTTTGGTGTTCTCAATATTGATATTTAAGTGTTCAAAATATTTTATTTACATCTTTTGTAACCAAGACTGTAGACCAGGGCTTTTCAACCTTTTCACCCATTGTACCACTTTTAGGATATGGCAACATCCGAGTACCACCAGTCGCCTAGCAAGGGGTCAAAAACTTGATGACCCCCCAAAAAAGTGATAAAGTACAGGTAGTCCTCGAGTTACAACAGTTCGCTTAGTGACTGTTCGAAGTTACAATGGCACTGAAAAAGTGCCCCCCAAACCACAGCCGAGCAAGACACCTGCCTGCCCACCCGGCGGCGCTCTTCCTCCTGTCTGATGTTTCCATTGGTGTGAGCATTTCTGTTGAGGATTGGCAGTGGGGATGGGGTGGGGGGTGTTTGGTTTTTATCCCCCCCCTCTGCTGGGTGGTTGCAGCAGGTTTTGGTTATTTCACATGATCCTGGGACACTGTGACCGTCATAAATATGAATCAGTTGCCAAGCATCTGAATGTAAAAGACCCTGGAGATGCTGCAACATTCCAGCTGATCGATGCTTCGAAGAAGTGACAGGATCAGCGCTGAGCTCCAGCTGGAGCCTGGCGCTAAACTTGGCACTTCCACTGAGCCCTGACAGTCCCGAAGAAGCGCTGATCCTGGCGCTTCCGCTGAGCCCTGACCGCCCTGCAGCTCCAGCCATCTCTCGCTCAGGCTTGTGCAGTGCTGCCACCAGTTCAGCTCATTCCCCTCCCCCGCTACCACTTTTCTAGGATGGTCGTGTACCACCTGCCAGGTGCCAATGTACCACAGGTGGTACCTGTACCACTGGTTGAAAAGCCCTGTTGTAGACTTCATTTTCCCTGCCCTCCCCATATTGTGTTATGTACAGGTAATAATTATAGCAATGGGAATTAATTGATAGGAGGAACATTACAGCAGTCCTGTTAATATCAATTATTTATGCACCTCATGCATGCCTACACATCTTCAAATATTCACAAGTATTGAACAACGGATATTCTACAGAGGTGTGATTCTTGCATAGCAGATTAATTCACAGTCTATAATAATAATAATAATAATAATAATAATAATAATAATAATAATAATAATAATAATAACAACAACTACAACAACAACAACAAGTTGGAAGGGACCTTGGAGGTCATCTAGCCCAACCCCCTGCTCAGGCAGGAAACCCTATACCATTTCAGACAAATGGCTGTCCAGTCTCTTCTTAAAAACTTCCAGTGTTGGAGCATTCACCGCTTCTGGAGGCAGGTTGTTCCACTGGTTAATTGTTCTAACTGTCAGGAAGTTTCTCCTTAGTTCTAGGTTGCTTCTCTCCTTGATTAGTTTCCATCCGTTGCTTCTTGTCCTGCCTTCAGGCGCTTTGGAGAATAACTTGACTCCCTCTTCTTTGTGGCAGCTCCTGAGATATTAGAACACTGCTATCATGTCCCCCCTCATCCTTCTATTCATTAAACTAGACATACCCAATTTCAGCAGCCGTTCCTTATATGTTTTAGCCTCCAGTCCTCTAATCATCTTTGTGTCTCTTCTCTGTACTCTTTCTAGAGTCTCAACATCTTTTTTACATTGTGGTGACCAAAACTGGATGCAGATCCAAGTGTGACCTTACCAAGGCATTGTAAAGTGGTATTAATACTTCACGTGTTCTTGATTCTATTCCTCTGTTAATGCAGCCTAACATGGTGTTGGCTTTTTTGGCAGCTGCAGCACACTGCTGGCTCATATCTAAATGATTGTCCAATAGGACTCTGAGATCCCTCTCACAGTTGCTATTATTGAGCAAGGTACCACCTATACTATACCTGTACATTTGATTTTTCTTGCCTAAATGTAGAACCTTATTTTTTTCACCATTGAATTTCATTTTGTTAGATAGCGCCCAGTGTTCAAGTCTGTCCAGATCCTCCTGTATCTTAAGCCTGTCTTCTGGAGTGTTGGCTATTCCTGCCAGCTTGGTGTCGCCTGAAAATTTGATGAGTTCCCCATCTATCCCCTCATCCAAATCGTTGATGAAGATGTTGAAGAGCACTGGGCCTAGAACAGAGCCCTGGGGCACCCCACTACACACTTCCCTCCATGTAGATGCAGTTCTATTGAGGACCACATACTGAGTATGGCCGGTCAGCCAGCTACGAATCCATCTGGTGGTGATGCTGTCTAACCCACAGTTTTCTATCTTATCAAGTAGTAGGTTGTGATCTACTTTATCAAATACCTTATTGAAGTCCAAATAAATTATATCCACAGCATTCCTCTGGTCCACTAAATTTGTCATTTGGTCAAAGAATGCAGTAAGATTTGTCTGGCATGATCTGTTTTTGACAAACCCATGTTGGCTTTTAGTAATGACTTTGTTTGCCTCTAGGTGTTCACTGATTCGTTGTTTGATTATCTTTTCCAGAATCTTCCCAGATATTGAGGTCAGTCTGATAGGTCTATAACTTCCTGGATCCATTTTTTTTTCCTTTTTTGAAGATGGGAACTACATCAGCTCTTTTCCAGTCCTCTGGTAGTTCCCCAGTGCTCCAGGATCTTTGAAAAATATAGTTCAGTGGTTCTGAGATCATATCTGTCAGTTCCTTGAGAACCTTGGGGTATAACCCATCTGGTCCTGGTGATTTGAACTCGTCTAGGCTGGATAGGTGCTCACTTACCATTTTCTTGCCTATCTTAACGTGTGTTTCTAATCTATTTTTTATGGTACTGAATCTATTTTTTATGGTACTTTTTAATGGTAATTTTTATGGTACTTTTTAATGGTAATTTTTATGGTACTTTTTAATGGTAATTTTTATGGTACTTTTTAATGGTATTTTTATGGTAAAAAGGGGCATGATTGATTCTCAATTCCAAATGGAGAATAAAAAAGAATAGGAATAATTACCTTAGCCATCCAGTTGGTTTTTTTTT
Source organism: Protobothrops mucrosquamatus (assembly GCF_001527695.2). Classification (NCBI taxonomy): domain Eukaryota; kingdom Metazoa; phylum Chordata; class Lepidosauria; order Squamata; family Viperidae; genus Protobothrops; species Protobothrops mucrosquamatus. The sequence goes on along the minus strand of NW_015390836.1, from coordinate 4,523 downwards.
AAAGTTTGTTTTCAAGTCATACAGACTGTTGCTAGATATATTTATTAGATAGCATATATCAATCTTCTCCAGCCTAGTGTTTGGGAGAGCAAATTCCATAATGTATATTATATCCTATGTATTATACCCCATACATCCCATCCCTTGTTATATCCCATATATTTATTTTGTACTCTTTTAATTGTTTTTATGTTTTAGAGTCACTTGTTGAGATGGGCATCTGTAGAAATCAATAAAATAAAATAAATAAACAATGTTGATTCCAAAGTTGGAATCTGGAATCTGGAGGACACCAGATTGGGAACACTGTAGCCTCTTGAGCCCATGGGCTGGTATACTAATCAAGTATGTATATCTGAAGATGTGTAGTGAGAGAAATGGGAATTCTCTGATTAAACAGTCAACTGCCCTCAGGTATGCTGGGAGATGCTGATCACTTGCCAATAGAAGTGCATTCAGTTGGAAGTCTTTCTTAACCTAACTTAGCTGACATTACAGCAGGATGCTCTCTGCTCTGCAGAAGATCATGATATATTTTTTTCCTTTCCAGATGGACACGATGGAATGTGGAAAGAGGCAGCAAACAGAGGCATTTGACAATACGTTCTGGCCTGCCTCTTATCTCTCTGACTGGATGTCTGGCTTACCTGACCACCTTTCTCTTTCCAAAATCTCCATCCCTGGCACCCATGACTCCATGAGCGTGCTTGGAGGCCCACAGATCTGTTGTCAGACTTGGCCGCTTGAGGCTCAGCTAGCTGCTGGGGTGCGTTTCTTGGATATCCGTTGTAAGCTGGAAAATGGCCGTTTCCTTATATACCATGTCAACACTTTCCAGGAGGCAGACTTTTCTGATGTCCTGGAAGGCACCTTGAGCTTCCTCAACCAACACCCAGGGGAAACAGTACTTATGAGGGTTAAAGAAGAACTCCCATTTATTCCCAATGTAGATTACGCTTCTCGCTTCCAATGTTATTTAGCTGAAGAAGGCCAGAATAAAGTTTGGATGAAGGAGGCCATTCCCACTTTAAGGCAGGCTCGGGGGAAGATTATTATTTTGGAGGAACTTGAGAAAGAGGTGCTAGGTGTTCCATATGAAGAATTGAGTGTTAGTGATGTGTGGCATGTTTTCTGCCCTGAGTGCAAATGGGAGCAAGTGAAGGAGCATCTTGACTTGGCAACCACTGGTGACCCAACTGTCCTGCACCTTACCTTTTGTTCTGGTAATGGCCTCTTCACAAATCCTGAGAAATTAGCCAGAGACATCAACCCACGTTGTTATCAATATCTCAAGTCTCAGGCTGGACCAGCTCTGTGTTGGGGTGTGGTAATCCTGGATTTTCCTGGCACAGGATTGATTCGAACCATTGTGGAAAGTAACTTTGGAACACAGCATAATGATGTAACCATTTGACATTTGTGATGAAATGGTGAAGAGGAGGATTCTAGAATAATGCGCATACTAGCTTCAGAAGCTTGGTAACAGTATATTTTTTTCCAAACAAACAGCAAGAATCAAACTTGTTGGAAGCCACATCCTGTAATGGAAAATGTGGCTTCTTTGTCCTGATCTGAAGGCGCACGAATTATCCTGTTTCATCCTGAATTATGAATTTGGAAGAAGCCTCAAGAGTGACTTTGGCCACTGCTGGCATTGTAATGTAACCACAGTAGCTTCCCTAATAGATGGGCCATCCATCAAAACCTGAAATAAAGGAGAGTCCATCGCTTTCAACACATTCCATTCCATTTCCAAATACCGCAGATCATTAGGAAGGCTTTGTTTTCTTGCTAAAAGGTGTCTTGTAATGTAATTCTCCGAAACAAAACAAAGAATGCATTTGCTCCATTATCAATAATAAGAGCTTCAGCTATTAGCTTATTTGTTTTTCAATAATGCCTTTTTCAAGTTATACACATCCAACTCTCAATATTTCCTAAAAGAATTTGATTTTGTATTCTTTCTCCAGTTTCAGTGTTTTTCCTTTCAGCAATTTTAACTGTTTTTCTAACGTAAGGAAAACACCAGACCAAAACATTTATTGAATTATTCACTTGCTCTTCATTCTAGTCCCTTTTTTTTTGCATACATTGCTTGCCTCAAAAGAGAATATACTGGGAGCCAATGCAACTCACAAAGTAGAGGTGTTACATAGGTACAGAGGACAGCTCCACATTGAGCACGTTATAATAATCCAAACCAGAAGTGAGTAAGATGTGAGTGACTATAACTAGTCACTCATTGGGTCAATAAACCTGCACAATTGATGCATTTGGTTATGTAAAGGATTTCTTGGCCACAGCTGCCATCTGCTCTTCAACAATGTTTGGCAGGAATGAGTAATGACACATATAATAGAGCCATTTTGATCTGGTGTTTAAGGCACCAGGCCAGAAAGTGGGAGATTGTGAGTTGAAGTCCCACCTTAGCCATGAAAGCCAAGTGGGTGACTTTGAGCCAGTCACTCTCTTTCTGCCCAGCCCACCTCATAGGGTTGTTGCAGGCGAAATAGGAAGAAGGTGTGTTGGATATGTTCGCTTCTTGAATTATTTGTAAACATAATAAAAAGGCAGGATATAAATAAACAAATAGATAAATATCGTTCAACATTCTACTTCCTGGCCCTGGTTTTTGGCCTGAAGATGGGCACAATACTTTCGTTTTTATCTTTCAAAAGCTAATATAGTCAGAGTCAGGATCTTCAGTTTTGAACTACTTTGTTTCAGAAACCACTGCAACCCAGTCCTAGATTTACTGATCAAGTGCCTTAGCTGAACCAAAATGATTTTGGGAAGATTGACAGGAGAAAGTTTTTTTTTATTTGATTGTGGGGAAAAGTCAGAGATTGTTCTTGAGCATGATTGAATTTCCCATCACTAAAAGGTATGAAGAAAGGGCCTTGAATATCCTTGGAGAATAATTTTAAGATAACTTTAGATTCTTTTTTTTTATATATACCTTTAATTTTTAATTTATATATTTTTTATATCTTCTAGCTTTTTATATTTTTAGGCTCTTGATGTGTCCTTTGTGCTTTTTATTGACTGTATCTCACTCTCTCTATGCTGGTCTATAACAGTGATAAAAATTTGAATGGAAGAAATGCAGTGGAATGGCCGAAAGGTGTTGAAAGAAAGAGTGTGTTGGTGTAAGGAAAGAAAGAAAACCCAAAACCCATCATATTTTTTTCAGCCAAAATGCACTGAGCTATCAGGTCTCAACCATGGACTTCCTCTATTCAAGTTTATTAAAATAGGTTAGAATTCCCTTTCAATTTCTGATGAAAGTTGGAGATAATAACCATTTTCACTTTTAGCACTTTCTTTTCTGCCTTTGTTGTTTAAAGTATCTTGTATAAGAGGCTTTAAGAAAAGTGTCCTTCTCAGAAGAACCAAAACCAGAAACTAGAGGGGCTACATTTGACTCCCATTCTTTGAAGAGAAAAACATTTTTTTTAAAAAAAAATACAAATCTTCACAATTCTATCATTTATGTTAATGGGGAGAAACTAGTCGAGGATCAGTTAATGAACATTGTGGCTTTGTGAGATTTGAAAGTATTATGCACACTTCTTCCCACTCTTTACTTTTTTTGGGGGGGGAGGGGAGATAAATCAGCCTCACTCATTCTTATCCAGTTACATGATGAAGCCCTCTGGGACTTCTGGAAAATTAGCACTTGGAGATCATCTCTACCTGGACCACAGTCCCTTAAATAGATGTCACATATTTACAACTTTGCAGGAAATATCAGCATGTTCTTCTGTTTAGAGATGTGGTGGCGCAGTTAAAATGCTGTATTGCAGGTTGACTCTGCCCACAGCCAGGACTTCGATCCTGACTGGCTCAAGGTTGACTCAGTCTTCCATCCTTCCAAGGTGGGTAAAATGAGGACCCAGATTGTTGGGGGCAATATGCTGACTCTGTAAACTGCTCAGAGAGGGCTGTAAAGCATTATAGAGTGGTATATAAATCTAACTGCTATTCCTATTCCTATTTATGAAAGATCTGAGTTTAGAATGAGGAATACCTTCCTCCTATATTATCTCCAGGTTTACAACTTCTACCATAGTTAGTTTGGGCATGAGAAATGAACTCTATAGCTGCTAAAGTTTGATCAGTGGAATGATGAATCTTATTGAAGACAAAAACTCAGGTCCTTGTGACCGATCCAGATTGGTTCCTGCAAAACTAATACAAAACTACTATAATTACTATGTTGTGCAGGTTTTCCAACAGATTATACTTTAGAACCCTACTCACCCTTTTGGGAATATTTCCCCTACTCTCTGTGTAAGAAATTGGTGGGCTGGAAGCACCAGATATTCTTTTAGATCCAGCAATTTTATTTCTCTCTGTGTGTGTGCATGTGTGTCTATGGACAAAGCCATGTTTGTGTGTGAATGGATTTCCAATCATTTCTGATTCTTATTTCTTTTAATCATGGCAACAGTGCTTTTCTACATTTCCCTTCCAAAATGTATCGTATACACATTTAACTGAATGTTAATAAGGATATTTTT
>NW_015390835.1:74990-77194 GCF_001527695.2 Protobothrops mucrosquamatus | reverse complement strand
TTTTTCTCCCTCTCTCTCTCTTTCTTTCTCTCTTTCTCTCTTTCTTTCTCCCTCTCTCTTTCTCTTTCCTTCTCTCTACTCTCTCTCTCCCCTCTCTCTTTCTCTTTGTGTATATGATGTTTTTTAATCTGTTCCTTTTCAATCAAAACCTTCCTAAGATGGCTAAGAATGAACCCGTCCAAAATAAAAAGGGACAGGAAACACAACAGCAGAAACAACACTTTTTGTAAACCCAAATGTGCTTTTTTAAAAGAAAGCTGGACGTTCATGGTTTTATTTCTTTGAAAACATTTCACTTATCATCCAAGAAGCTTCTTCAGTGAAATGTATTGATGAATGGGGGGGGGGGGTTCATGCCTAAGGAGGGACTAGAACTCACTGTCCTGTTTCCAGCCTGATGCCTCTTTAACTACTAGACCAAGCTGCCTCTCTTTTATGCTAAACGGATGTCAAAATATTTTAGGTTTTGCTAGTGAAATTCTCAATCACGATGTAAGTAGGTTTGTGAGACTTTGGGCCAATCACCAGGAGACTGAGAGTTCTAGTCCCACCTTGGGCATGTAAGCTGGTTGGTTGATCTTGGGCCAGTCACCAGGAAACTGTGAGTTCTAGTCCTGTCTTAGGCACAAAAGCCAACTGGGTGACTTTGGATTAATCACCAGGAGGTGATGAGTTCTAGTCCTGTTTTAGGCATGAAAGCTGGCTGGGTGACTTTGGATCAATCACTAGGAGATGGTGAGTTCTAGTCCCACCTTAGTCGGGAAAGCTGACTGGATGACTTTGGATCAATCACCAGGAGACGGTGAGTTCTAGTCCCACCTTAGGCAAGAAAGCTGATTCTGTGATCTTGAGCCAATCTCTCAGTCCAACCCACCTCACAGGGTTGTTGTTATGGGGAAAATAGGAGGAAAAAGTATTCTGTATGTTCACCACCTTAAGTTACTTATGAAGTAATAAAGGTAGATTTTTTTAAAAAAAAAAACGAATAAATAAGTCACAAATAAATAAAAGGTAGTATGGGTAGACATCTTAAAACTACCAGAAAAATAGGGAAGGGTCAGCAATTGGGGCAAGATGAGGAATTCTGGGAGTTGAAGTCCCCAAGTCTTAAAGTTGCCAAGTGGCATGGCTGGCTGAGGAATTCTGGGAGTTCAAGTCCATAAGTCTTAAAGTTGCCAAATTTGAAGACCCCTGGTTAAGACAGACAAGGGGAACTGTTAAATCCTTGTTTATTTGATTTCTGCTGAATACTGATGCAAGTCAAATGTCAAAGGCAGCTCAAGGGTTGTTTTTTTTAAAAAAAGAAAAAGAAAAGAAAAAATCAGCATAATCCAAGCAAGGCTAAATCAGCAAGTGAAAGTAAGAAAAAAAAATGGGAAGAATAGAGGAATAGGAAAGTCTGTTAACTTTAAAATATGTCTACATTTGAAACTCCAAGAAGCTATTTTCTGATAAGATCCATTTAACTTGCCTTGCATTTTCCTGGAAAGTGCTTAAATAAGGAAATATCCAACTACTCATTTGGTGTGTGTACGTGTGGAAACAAAAAAATCAAGATAATGGATAATGGCTGTGTGATAAAAAAAACAACAACAACCCTCATACGATGCACACAGATGCATTATTATTATTATTATTATTATTATTATTATTATTATTATTATTATTATTATTATTATTATTATTATTATTATTATTATTATGAATCAATGCAGTTAGCCAGATGTTCAGACATAGTTTGGCATAGTTTTGTCCACTTAACGAATCATTCCCAAGGAGCTGGGAGAGGCAGATCTGGATGTTTGACGGTGTTACAGATATTGTCACAGGATTTAAGCTGTTCTATGTAAAGCTCCCTTTTGCAATTGACTGATGGTGATGTGGTCAATTCCGGTGGTGTGCAAGTGGTGTAATAATAATTTTATTTATTTATTTATTTTTCATAATTTATATGCCGCCCTTCTCCCCACGGGACTCAGGGCGGCTCACAGCATATTAAAATATAATATAATAATAATAATAATAATAATAATAATAATAATAATAATAATAATAATAATAATAATAATAATAATAATAATAATAATAATAATAATAATAATAAGAAGAAGAAGAAGAAGAAGAAGAAGAAGAAGAAGAAGAAGAAGAAGAAGAAGAAGAAGAAGAAGAAGAAGAAGAAGAAGAAGAAGAAGAAGAAGAAGAAG
>NW_015390835.1:60605-70605 GCF_001527695.2 Protobothrops mucrosquamatus | reverse complement strand
CAAGATCACGTGAAGTATTAATACCACTTTACAATGCCTTGGTAATGCCACTCTTGGAATACTGTGTCCAGTTTTGGTCACCACGATGTAAAAAAGATGTTGAGACTCTAGAAAGAGTACAGAGAAGAACAACAAAGATGATCAGGGGACTGGAGGCTAAAACATATAAGGAACGGTTGCTGGAACTGGGTATGTCTAGTTTAACGAAGAGAAGGATGAGGGAGGACATGATAGCAGTGTTCCAATATCTCAGGGGCTGCCCCAAAGAAGAGGGAGTCAAGCTATTCTCCAAAGCGCCTGAAGGCAGGACAAGAATCAACGGATGGAAACTCATCAAGGAGAGAAGCAACCTAGAACTAAGGAGAAACTTCCTGACAGTTAGAACAATTAACCAGTGGAACAACCTGCCTCCAGAAGCGGTGAATGCTCCAACCCTGGAAGTTTTTAAGAAGAGACTGGACAGCCATTTGTCCAAAATGGTATAGGGTTTCCTGCCTGAGCAGGGGGTTGGACTTGATGACCTCCAAGGTCCCTTCCAACTTTATTACTATTATTATTATTATTATTATTATTATTATTATTATTATTATTATTATTATTATTATTAGTAGTAGTAGTAGTAGTAGTAGTAGTAGTAGTAGTAGTAGTAGTAGTAGTAGTAGTAGTAGTATTAAATATAGAGGTATCTGCCCATGGTATAAATTACAGTGTCAAGACTGAATCACTATGATGCCTACTAGCTTCTATCGCTAATCAACTAGCCATAAAAAGAGGGGGAGGGGTAGAAAACACAGGGAGGAAATGGGATTCCAAGAAGCCATTCACGGACCATGAGATCCTGCAAGAATATCAAGGTCACTAACACAGGTGCTTGGCGGAGAAGTGGACTGTTCCCATAACAAAACGAAGTCCTATGATTGGACAAGATGAACACTGGTGGGCGGGGGCAAGGGAATCTATTGTTTAACTAGGCAATTTTTTGTGTGAGAAAACCAGAGCTGGTTTTGCTTATTCAGTTCCGAGATGTGTACCCAATAAAGCTTATCTTTTATGGCACTCAATCACCACGAGGACTTCCTGTTTTGGGTTCACTCATCGGAGAGTTGACAGACAGACTGGAGTCAGTGGTGGGATTCAAATAGGTGAACAACCAGTTCTCTGCGTGGATGCCACTTCCGGAAGTCCATTCTGGGCCTGGGCACCAAAAAATGAGCTACCGGTTCCGCTGAAGTGGTGCGAACCGGTTGAATCCCACCACTGACTGGAGTATTGCTCTATTAATGGAACCAGTTGTACTGATTTGCACGTCCTAAGTAAATAATCTGTCTCCAGTTTCCCTAAATTAAAAGATCTATCCCTTCCCTTTCGTGGTATATGAAGCAAAAATCACTTTGCAGGCCAAAGTAGAAAACCCAGAGGAAAGTGTTCAATTACCAGGACCTTTCTCTGACAATGGTGTCATTAGAGCAAAGAATTTATAGGAAGGAAATGAAAGTTTCAGCCTTTTGAGGAACTGTAGCCAACTTTCAAGATTAACTGACAAGAAAATATATTGAGTGCTACTAATGGGAGATGTGTCCCGACAGACTTCTTGCCACCTTGCAAAAATAATGAAAGGTTTTTACCAAGTGTGCTGATGAAGTAATTTATATGGAACCTACACATGTCATAACACCGGGAAGCAAGTGTCCTATAATTCTCTAAAGTGTCCTGGAAACTCATTAGTTTTATCAGGGATAGGAGAATCTCCAGCCAGATGTCCTGGGAGCTCTGATAGAGAGAAAATAGATAACACAGACAGAGATCTGCAGGCAGCTGTCTATGATGGAAACTAACCAAAGAGAGAAGCAACCTAGAACTAAGGAGAAATTCTATTCTATTCTATTCTATTTTATTCCAACCAGTGGAACAACCTGCCTCCAGAAGCGGTGAATGCTCCAACACTGGAAGTTTTTAAGAAGAGACTGGACAGCCATTTGGCTGAAATGGTATAGGGTTACCTGCCTGAGTAGGGGGTTGGACTAGATGACCTCCAAGGTCCCTTCCAACTTTATTATTATTATTATTATTATTATTATTATTATTATTATTATTATTATTATTATTATTATTATTATTATTATTATTATTATTATTATTATTATTGATCATCGCACAGTCAGCCAAGATGTTCAGACTGGATTTGGCATTTTGTCTACCTATGGAGTCCTTCCCAAGGACCTGGGATAGGCAGATGTGGATGTTTGATGTTATTACAGATATCGTCGCAGGATGGAAGCAGTTCCTAGTAAGGCCGCCTTTTGCAATTGACTAATGGCGAATTTGTCAATGCCGATGATGGTGTTCAAGTGGTGCTCCAGTTGTTTTGAGATTGCACCCAAGGCACCTATTACTATTGGTACTACCCTTGCTTGCCTTTGCCACAGTCTTTCTATTTCTATTTGTAGGTCTTTGTATTTTGTTATCTTCTTCAGTTCTTTCTCATCTATTCTGCTGTCTTCAGGCACTGCCACGTCCACTATCCAGACTTTTTTGTCTTTCTTATCGACAATTGTTAAGTCCGGGCTGTTATGTTGCAGGTGCTTGTCTGTTTGAATTCTGAAGTCCCAGAGCAGTTTAATTTTTTCATTTTTTATGACTTTCTCTATTTTATGATCCCACCAGTTCTTGCTTACAGGAAAATTATATTATTATTATTATTATTATTATTATTATTATTATTATTATTATTATTATTATTATTATTATTATTATTATTGTTGTTGTTGTTGTTGTTGTTGTTGTTGTTGTTGTTGTTGTTGTTGCTGTTGCTGTTGCTGTTGCTGTTGCTGTTGCTGTTGCTGTTGCTGTTGTTGTTATTGTTAGGAGCTCCTCTTTTAAAAAATGTAGATTAAAATGTCCCTTGAATTTGTAGGTTGAATTTGTATCCAACAATAAAGGCAGTTCCCAACTTGCAACAGTTCGTTTAGCACCCGCTCAAAGTTACGAGGGCGCTGAAAAAAGGGACAGGACTATTTTTCATACTTCTCAGGAGATGAACATATCGTTTTTCAAACTTGTAAAAAGTTGACCTTGCTGAATTTTTGGACTTTTGAACTTCACAATTTGGAGGCTAGGTAAAAAAATAAATTAAAAAATTGAGGAAAAACTTAGCTTAAAGGAATCCGAGGGGTCCTTGGTGGTCTCTGAGCTTGATTGTTTTCTTGCAGACATTTCATTACCCATCTAGGTAACCTTATCAGTGCTGGTAAGTTTGGAGTTTGTTGCGGTGGTGGGATTCAAATATGTCAACAACCAGTTCTCTGTGTGAATGCCGCTTCCGGAAGTCCATTCTGGGTCTGGGCAACAAAAAATTAGTTACCGGTTCTGCCGAAGTGGTGTGAACCGGCTAAATCCCACCACTGGTTTGTTCCCTGATTATGATGGGAGCATAAACAGGGAGCAAACCTACTCCCTTCTAGCACTGATGATGTTACCTAGTTGGGTAATGAAACATCTGCAAGAAAATCACCCAGCTCAGAGAGCACCCAGGACCCCACAGTCCTCCTCCTCATCCTCATCCTCTTTCCCTCCACAAGCCCACTTCCTTCTAATACTGATGATGTTATCTAATCAGGTAATGAAATATCTGCAAGAAAACAACCAAGGACCACACAGTCATCATTGTCATTATCATTGTCATTGTCCTCCTCCTCCTCTCCGTAAACCCCACTCCCTTCTAGCACTGATGAAGTTACCTAGTTGGGTAAAGAAACATCTGTAAGAAAACCACCAAGCTCATAGATCCTCTCTTCCTCCTCCTCCTCTTCCTCCTCCTCCTCTCCGTAAACCCCACTCCCTTCTAGCACTGATGAAGTTACCTAGTTGGGTAAAGAAACATCTGTAAGAAAACCACCAAGCTCATAGATCCTCTCTTCCTCCTCCTCCTCTTCCTCCTCCTCCTTTCCATAAACCCCACTCCCTTCTAGTACTGATGAAGTTACCTAGTTGGGTAATGAAACATCTACAAGAAAACAGCCAAGCTCAGAGAGCATCAAGGATGCCCCCTCCTCTTCCTCTTCCTCTTCGTCTTCGTCTTCGTCTTCGTCTTCATCTTCGTCTTCGTCTTCGTCTTCCTCCTCCTCCTCCTCCTCCTCCTCCTCCTCCTCCTCCTCCTCCTCCCCACAAACCCCACTCCCTTCTAGCACTGATGAAGTTACCTAGTTGGGTAATGACACATCTGCAAGAAAACCACCAAGCTAAGAGAGCATCAAGGATGCCCCCTCCTCTTCCTCCTCCTCCTCCTCCTCCTCTTCCTCCTTCTCTCCACAAATCTCCTTCCCTTTTAGCTCTGATGAAGTTCCCTAGCTGGGCCATGCAACAGCTACAAGCAAACATTTCCTTTGAACCCTGAGATACAAATACTCTCCTCTCTGAAAGGAATCTAGGTGAGAATTTTTTTTTTCCCCCATCAAAACTCAGGCGCAACTGAAAACATTTCCCTACTCAGTTTAAAAAGACTCTACAAAGCTCTCTGATCACCAGCCTTCCCTCTTTCTTGTCCCTGAGCAGACAATCAACAGTTGCGGAGGACCAAATCTGAAATGAGATTCAGAGACACCGAAAGAGCGGCATCTCCCCAAGGAACCAAATTGAATCCCCTTTTCTCTCTTGAACATGACTGGATAAAAGTGGCCGACCGTTGTGGACCCTCGGGAGAGCGATCACAAAAGAAAACGACGTTGTACGAAACAAATGGCTGAGGGAAATCCTGCTTACGAGGCCCCCTGAAAAGCTTTTCAACAGACTTGCCAACAAAAGCGGGCTTTGAACCCGATGGGTGATGTGATTGCGCTCCTTGCTTCAAAAGGATGGAGATGCTGTCATGGTGCCTTGCCTCTCGTCCTTCTGCCTGCCTCCTCCTGCACATCGTAGAGCTGAACGAAATATTTCGGTTTGTGTAATATCGAGGATGGGAAGCCACATGGGTGAGCGTAGCCTTTAAAAGCGATCAGCCGTTGCCCCTCACAGAGACAAATAGCACTCGCTAACGTGCTTCATGTCTCCACCTGCAATTTTTAAGGTCAGCTCTTACAAGCCAGGGGTGGGGGAGGGGTGGGGAGAGGGGCTGCGTTCCTTTGGAAGATTCTGTTTGCTCAAGTGCAATTTTTTTTTAACTTATAAAAATCAGATCCTTGGAGGAATAGAATAGAATAGATATTGGAGGAATAGAATAGAATAGAATAGAATAGAATAGAATAGAATAGAATAGAATAGAATAGAATAGAATAGAATAGAAATTGGAGGAATAGAATAGAATAGATATTGGAGGAATAGAATGGAATGGAATGGAATGGAATGGAATGGAATGGAATAGAATAGAATAGAATAGAATAGAATAGAATAGAAGCTGGAAGGGACCTTGGAGGTCTTCTAGTCCAACCCCCAGCTCAGGAAGGAAACCCTATTCCTTCCTTCCTTCCTTCCTTCCTTCCTTCCTTCCTTCCTTCCTTCCTTTCTTCCATAGAATAGAATAGAATAGAATAGAATAGAATAGAATAGAATAGAATAGAATAGAATAGAATAGAATAGATATTGGAGGAATAGAATAGAATAGAATAGAATAGAATAGAATAGAATAGAATAGAATAGAATAGAATAGAATAGAATAGAATAGAATAGAATAGAATAGAATATATGNTTCCTTCCTTCCTTCCTTCCTTCCTTCCTTCCTTCCTTCCTTCCTTCCTTTCTTCCATAGAATAGAATAGAATAGAATAGAATAGAATAGAATAGAATAGAATAGAATAGAATAGAATAGAATAGAATAGATATTGGAGGAATAGAATAGAATAGAATAGAATAGAATAGAATAGAATAGAATAGAATAGAATAGAATAGAAGCTTTGGAGGTCTTCTAGTCCAGCCCCCTACTCAGGTAGGAGACCCTATACCATTTCAGATAGGTGGCTGCCCAGTATTTTCTTAAGAACCTCCAGTGACGAAGCCCCTATAACTTCTGAAGGCAACTTCTGTTCCATTGGTTAATTGTTCTCGCTGTCAGGAAGTTTCTCCTTAATTCCAGGTTGATTCTCTCTCCTGGATTAGTTTGCATCCATTGTTTCTTGTCCTGCCCTCTGGAGCTTTGGAAAATAGGCTAACCCCCTCTTCTTATTTGTGGCAGCCCCTCAAATACTGGAACACTGCCATCAAGTCGCACCTGTTTCTTCTTTCCTTTAGACTAGCCAAACCCAATTCCTGCAACTGTTCTCCATATGTTTTCATCTCCAGGCCTTTAATCATCTTAGTTGCTCTTCTTTGCACTTTTTCCAAAGTCTCAACATCTGTTTTGCAATCTTTTCTTTACCTTCTGCATGGTAGTTCCAACTTACTTAACAGAATAACAGAGTTGGAAGGGATTTTGGAGGTCTTCTAGTCCAACCCCCTGCTCAGGCAGGAGAACCTATACCATCTCACACAAGCTGTTGTCCAGTCTTTTCGTAAAAGCCTCCAGTGATGGAGCACCCACAACTTCTGGTGGAAAGCCGTTCCACCGGTTAATTGTCCTCCCTGTTAGGAAATTTCTCATTACAGGTAATTTCTCAACTTAGAACTATTCTTTTAGTGACTTTTCAAAATTACAACGGCAATGAAAAAAAAGTCATTTATGACCATTTTTTCACACTTACAACTGTTGCAGCATCCCCATGGTCATGTGATCCAAATTCAGATGCTTAGCAACTTTCTCATATTTCTGACGTTTTCAATGTCCTGGGGTCATGTGACGCCCTTTTGCCATCTTCTGGCCAGCAAAGTCTATGCGGAGGAGGCTTCGTGGTATCCAAAGCAGAACACCCAGATTCAGCCATAGTTTCATTCCTTGTGAACTCTCAAGCTTCCTCCTTCCGTTATATATTCAAGATGGACAGTGTTTAATATTTATTTGTTATGTATATGTAGGGGTGTGGGTCTACATACGTTGTATATAGTATGTTTAGGTGTGTGTCATGTATGGGTTTCACTTTGAGAGCGGGCAACTAAATTTCATTTTTGATGTGTGCTATTGTGCCCACAGTAAAAAAAAATGACAATAAAGGTTATCTTATCTTATCTTATCTTATCTTATCTTATCTTATCTTATCTTATCTTATCTTGTCTTGTCTTGTCTTGTCTTGTCTTGTCTTGTCGTCTCGTCTCGTCTCGTCTCTTATCTTGTCTTGTCTCATCTTGTCTCATTTGTCTCATCTCATCTCTTATCTCTTATCTCTTATCTCTTATCTCTTATCTCTTATCTATTACCTATTATCTCTTATCATCTCTTATCTCTCATTATCTCTTATCTCTCATCTCTTATCTTATCTTATCTTATCTTATCTTGCCTTGCCTTGCCTTGCCTTACCTTACCTTACCTTATCTCCTATCTCCTATCTATTATCTATTTTCTATTATCTATTATCTATTATCTATTATCTATTATCTATTATCATCTCTTATCTCTCATCTCTTATCTTATCTTGCCTTGCCTTGCCTTGCCTTGCCTTACCTTACCTTACCTTACCTTATCTCCTATCTCCTATCTCCTATCTCCTATCTCTTATCTCCTATCTCTTATCTATTATCTATTATCTATTATCTATTATCTATTATCTATTATCTATTATCTATTATCTATTATCTATTATCTATTGTCTATTATCATCTCTTATCTATTATCATCTCTTATCTCTTATCATCTCTTATCTCTCATCTCTTATCTTATCTTGTCTTGTCTTGCCTTGCCTTGCCTTGCCTTACCTTACCTTATCTTATCTCCTATCTCCTATCTCCTATCTCCTATCTCCTATCTCTTATCTCTTATCTCTTATCTCTTATCTCTTATCTCTTATCTCTTATCTCTTATCTCTTATCTCTTATCTATTATCTCTTATCTATTATCTATTATCATCTCTTATCTATTATCATCTCTTATCTCTTATCATCTCTTATCTCTCATCTCTTATCTTATCTTGTCTTGCCTTGCCTTGCCTTGCCTTGCCTTACCTTACCTTACCTTATCTTATCTCCTATCTCCTATCTCCTATCTCCTATCTCCTATCTCCTATCTCCTATCTCTTATCTCTTATCTCCTATCTATTATCTATTATCTATTATCTATTATCTATTATCTATTATCTATTATCTATTATCATCTCTTATCTCTTATCATCTCTTATCTCTCATCTCTTATCTTATCTTGTCTTGCCTTGCCTTGCCTTGCCTTGCCTTGCCTTACCTTACCTTACCTTATCTTATCTCCTATATCCTATCTCTTATCTCTTATCTCTTATCTCTTATCTCTTATCTCTTATCTCCTATCTCTTATCTCTTATCTCTTATCTTTTATCTTTTATCTCTTATCTCTTATCTCTTATCTCTTATCTTATCATCTCATCTGATCTTATCTTAAATCCACTACTACATTTTAATTAGAATGAAATGTCAAGGTGATCTCATATGATTCCCATCTCCAGTTGGGGGAAATATGAAAAAAAAAGACCTCATAGGGTGTATGAGTGTAGTTGTAATGGTGAAGGAAGAGGCTTTTACATAAACTCAGAATATTAAGCTAATGCTTCCTTTGGAGTTAAAGTAATATCTTGCTAGAATTAAAAAAAAAAATTATAACCAGGGAACCCTAAGATTTCAGCATTCTTGGCAAGCAAGTTTATCCTCCCTTCAAGGGAAGTAATGGGACAAATTGTTTCCAAATTGCTTCCAAAGCCCGCTTCTGTTTCCTCTCCCGCAAAATTGGTAAATAAACTCTTTAAAAAAAGTAGAACAATTTTCCCAAAAATGAATATGAGTTGCTAATTGCTTGACTGCCCCTCTTCCACTGCTTCATGAAAGCATTAGCTAATATCATGAAACAGATACAGGAACTGAGATCAAAGTCATTTTATCTGAACACTTTGGTATCCATTCAACCTTAAATTTCTAAGGCTAGCTTAATTTCTCTACGGATTTTTGTTTTCTTTACTTTCAAGCAGCCATGGTGCATAAATTATTCTTTTTTTCCAATTCCTTGCTTCTCTCAACTTCAGACATGGCTCTTTCCCAAATATGCACAATATGTGTGTAAATAGAGGCAGACACACAGAGACATGTGTGGGAAATCAGCCCCCCTCCAGAGAAAGAAATATTTTGGGGAATATTAAAAAAAAGGCAGAATAATGTATTTACTCAAAGAAATAATGGGAGAAAATCTAAGACGAAACCAGCCTCCAGAAACCAACCTTTCTCCCTGCCCCAAGCAGAAACCAGCTCTGTAGAAATGCAGATTTGGTGATTCATTCAGAAAGACTAGGGCCAGGAAGCTTGGAGCTGATGGGATTAGAAAGACAAAGACCCCTAAAATCTACATACTCCCACCCAAACTCTAAAGACATGACCTTGAGGACATAATAGGATTAACCCACCGCCATCAGAATACCAAAAGGACATGCTCAAAAGCTCAGGTCAAAGTTCATGCCACAGGAACAGGAAACAACACCAAACACAAAAGCCCAAGAAAGTATAAAAACCCACCACTCCCAGCAACAGGTGGTCAGCTGCTCCAGAGCCACATGTCTCGTGGTTCTGCTCTTCAATAAACTACAACCTTCTTTCTAAAGCAGTCTCCATTTTGTTTATTGGCCAGCTTGGACTGGACCCTGATGAAGATTTTTCTTTCAACACATGTATGTATGTGTGTCTATGTGTGTGTGTATTTGAGATACATATACATATATATATATATGTATATTATATATATAGGATGAGATATGAAAGGGGAAGGGGAGGGGAGGAGAGGGGAAGAAGGAAAAAAAGGAAGAAAAAGAGAAAGAAAGAAAGAAAGAAAAGAAAGAAAGAAAAGAAAGAGAGAGAGAGAGGGAGGGAGAGAGGGAGGAAGGAAGGAAGAAAGAAAGAAAAGAAAGAAAGAAAGAGAGAGAGAGAGAGAGGGAGGGAGGGAGGGAGGGAGGGAGAGAGAAAGGAAGGAAGGAAG
>NW_015390835.1:56322-59231 GCF_001527695.2 Protobothrops mucrosquamatus | reverse complement strand
TCTTCTTCTTCTTCTTCTTCTTCTTCTTCTTCTTCTTCTTCTTCTTCTTCTTCTTCTTCTTCTTCTTCTTCTTCTTCTTCTTCTTCTTCTTCTTCTTCTTCTTCTTCTTCTTCTTCTTCTTCTTCTTCTTCTTCTTCTTCTTCTTCTTCTTCTTCTTCTTCTTCTTCTTCTTCTTCTTCTTCTTCTTCTTCTTCTGTAAATGTCCATTCAGATCTAGGAACAGCTATGGCAAGGACAAACATTCATTCAGATAACAACATGCTGTGTGAATGTGGAGAAATCACTCATTTGCAAGAAGGTGACTTGATTCTGGAGGAGGAGGAGGAGGAGGAGGAGGAGGAGGAGCTTAGAATGGCTCTCAATTGGAGACTGACTAATAAAGATAGGATTGAACTGTCATCTCTGTGTATTTAATCCTTTGTTTCATTTTTCTCCTGGTTTCCCTCCAGGAGTTTGTTACGGTGCACATAGCACAGCATTCTCCATTTTCTTTCTCCACCACTATCACCACCAAAAGTCTGTGATGGAGATCTGACTCAGCTCAAGAGTGGCCTTCAATCACCTCCCCCCCAAAAAAAAACTTGCATGGCAGACCATACTTGAACCTTCATCTTCATGGCCATAGCCAAATAATTCGAACACACGGGCTGTAATTTTGCCTACACTCACAGAATTGTGAAGTTGGAAGGAAGCACAGAGATGAACTTGTCCAGCTCTATGCAACGTCCAGGAAAAGAAAGAATATCACCCTTATTTAAATAAAATGAAGGGAGCTGCAACTTATACACATTATTGATAGAAGAGAATATTGTAGCTCAGCGTTGAATTGTGAGGTCCTTCATGCTGGGTGGTTTTCTTGCAGATGTTTCATTATCCAGTGCACAGATAATGTTATTTAATTTGGTAATAAAGTGTCTGCAAAAAAACCACCAAGCTCAGAGACCTTACAGTTCTCCTCCTTCTCCTGCTTGTCCTCCTCAACTTATCTCCCCCCCTCCTCCTCCACTTCCTCCTCTCCCACTGATGATGTTGCCTTAGTTGGTTATAAAATGTCTGCAACAAAATCACCAAGCTCACAGAGCATCAAGGGCCCCATACCCATTCTTTCTCCAGATTAATATCCCATTGGTAAGCATTTCCCATTTTTTAAATACAATCCTTCTGTATCCTTGGGATAATCTGTTGTTGTTGTTAGTTGCGAAGTCGTGTCCGACCCATCGCGACCCCATGGACAACGTTCCTCCAGGCCTTCCTGTCCTCTACCATCTTCTGGAGTCCATTGAAGCTCAGGCCTCCTGCTTCAGGGACTCCATCCAGCCACCTCATTCTCTGTCGTCCCCTTCTTCTCTTGCCCTCCATCTTTCCCAGCATCAGGCTCTTCTCCAGTGAGTCCTTCCTTCTCATTAGGTGGCCAAAGTACTTGAGTTTCAACTTCAGGATCTGGCCTTCTAAAGAGCAGTCGGGGTTGATCTCCTCTAGGACTGACCGGTTGGATCGACTTGCAGTCCAGGGGACTCGCAGGAGTCTTCTCCAGCACCATAGTTCAAAGGCCTCAATTCTTTGGCGCTCAGCCTTTCTTATGGTCCAACTTTCACAGCCATACATTGCAACTGGGAAAACCATGGCCTTGACTATACGCACTTTTGTTGGCAGGGCGATGTCTCTGCTTTTCAGTATGCTGTCTAGATTTGTAATGGCTTTCCTCCCCAGGAGCAGGCGTCTTTTAATTTCTTGGCTGCAGTCCCCATCTGTGGTGATCTTGGAGCCCAGGAAGATAAAATCTGTCCCTACCTCCTTTTCTTCCCCATCTATTTGCCAGGAATTGAGAGGGCCGGGTGCCATGATCTTGGTTTTGATAATCTGTTACCCCTATACTTAGCATGTCACACAATCCTATGTTCTCCTGAAAGGAGAGATTAACGTGCAACAATTTTAATAACTGAAGAGACATTTTTATCAACAAAGCTATGTGTTAACCACGTCCTATTGTTTGAACCGAAAGGAGTCCAGGGATTATGCAAACTATGAAGATAAAATTGCTGGTTGAGTCTAATAGTAGGTGACAATTATTATTGTTTTCTTTTTTGCAGCTGGATCCAGACATGTGTTTCCTACTGACCTCCTTCTCAACTGTTCCATTATGCTGAGGGCACTGACTGAGCAACAAATCCATTATAAAGCAAATAATTATGAACTGACTAAACCCAGAATCAAAGGCAATCTTTGATACAAGGATGCTGTACTACAGGCCAGTCTTCCCTTCTGTAATCCCGTCCCTTATATTAGCGTAACACCTTCATTCTCTTCATGGTTAAAAAAAAAAGTGATTTTTTTCCTCCCATCTATCTGGTAAAATGCGTTAATAGCTGTCACCGATGGAACCCAAGCATCAAAGCAAACAGCAGCCAGCCCTCCCACAATTGCAAATTGCAATGTAAACCCTTAAATGGGGCAACTGTGTGCATAGCAAATGCATTAAACGGTGATAAATCACACAGCCTAAAGGGATTAGTCACCTTTTGCAGACAAACACTCCTCGTGGGCCTCTAAAGACATTTGCTGGGATCCCAGCCAAAAAAAAAAAAAAGATATTGAAATTCTAGAAAGAGTGCAGAAAAGAGCAACACGTATGATTAGGGGGCTGGAGGCTAAAACATACGAAGGACAGTTGCAGGAACTGGGCATGGCTAGTCTAATGAAGAGAAGGACCAGGGGAGACATGATAGCAGTTTTCCAATATTTGAGGGGCTGCCACAAGAAAGATAGGGGTCAACCTGTTCTCCAAAACACCTAAGGCTGAAGAAGGACTTTGGGCCACTCACTGGGAGACTGTGAGATCTAGTCTGAAGTGGTATAAGATTTCCTGCCTGAGCAGGGGGTTGGACTAGATGACCTCCAAGGTCCCTTCC
>NW_015390835.1:48787-53960 GCF_001527695.2 Protobothrops mucrosquamatus | reverse complement strand
TTGACTGATGGTGAATTTGTCAATGCCGATGGTGTTCAGGTGGTGCTCCAGTTGTTTTGGGATTGCACCCAAGGCGCCTGTCACTATTGGTGCTACAGTCTTGCTTTCTTTTGCTACAGTCTTTCTATTTCTATTTGTCAGCCTTTGTATTTTGTGGTCTTCTCCAGTTGCCTCTCTTCCACTCTGCTGTTTCCAGGTACTGCCATATCTTTATTTATTTTTTCTACTGGCAATTGCTAGGAGTGACATGATAGTAATGTTCCAATATCTCAGGGGCTGCCACAAAGAAGAGGAAGTCAAGCTATTCTCCAAAGCACCAGAAGGCAGGACAAGAAGCAACGGATGGAAACTGACCAAAGAGAGAAGCAACCTGGAACTAAGGAGAAATTTCCTAACAGTTAAAACAATTAAATCAGTGGAACAACCTGCCTCCAGAAGCGGTGAATGCCCCAACACTGGAAGCTTTTAAGAAGCGACTGGACAACCACTTGTCTGAAATGGTTTAGGGTTTCCTGCCTGAGCAGGGGGCTGGACTAGAAGACCTCCAAGGTCCCTTCCAACTCTGTTATTCTGTCATTCGTTCACACATTTATTCTATCATATCTCACTTCACCAACACCCGTTTCTTAAGCAGTCCAATCCCATTGCATTCATCTCTGTTTTATTAGCCACTTAGCCTGATCATTAATAATTAGAAAGTTAGAATTAGTTAATGTCTGTTCTTTAATAAAAAAAAATGATAGGTTTGCTCGGCATGGTTGATTAAGTCAATTCCCATCACAACCAAGGGAGTTGTTAAGATGCTTTTTTCATGCAAGGAACAAAGAATGTGACCCCAAAGTCTTTGTTGGATGCTCTACTCTATCTTACTCAGTGGGGAGAGTGTCTCTGGCCATTTGAAAGGTCCCCAAAGTGGTCATTAGTGATGACTGAGCTGGTAAAGTTCTGGAGGGCTTGGAGTAAAGCATCCTCATAAATCAATATGAAAGTCAATAGATTTTGTTCCTCTTAGAGTTTTGAATTCCATTTCGTTGGCGGGAGATGCTAATGATCGTAAATAAATGCAATTATGTTGGGGGCACAAGAGATAGTGTGTCTTGAACCTCAAATGTCAAGCTGACCTCTTCAGATTCATTAGCCTGGCGTACCGTTTCTCGACATTTTTAAAAAGATGTAATTTGCCGTGTCAGCTTGAGCTGTGACATATTGGCTGCCAAACTTTTATTATTTATAACTCTTGCTTATTGCAGTTGAAAAATAAAATAGAAAGAGGAAGTTAAAGGCTGAAATCAAGATAAGCTCCTAGCAGTTTCCTGGGAACCACAGATAGTTCTCTTTCTAGGGAAATAATGTCTTCTGAGAACATCCCAGGTTGATTGACGGCCCTGGAATTTTCTTGTGGTCCTCTATCCAAGCCTTAACCAGGATAAATCCGGTTTAGGTTTTCAAAGTAAAAAAAAAAAGATATTGAGACTCTAGAAACTGTACAGAGCAGAGCAACAAAGATGAACTGGAATTGGGTAGGTGTAGTTTAATGAAAAGAAGGATGAGGGGTGACATAATAGCAGTCTTCAAATATCTAAGAGGCTGCCACAAAGAAGAGGTAGTCAAGCTATTCTCCAAAGTGCCTGAAGGCAGGACAAGAAGCAACGGACAGAAACTCATCAAGGAGAGAACCAACCTAGAACTAAGGAGGAATTTCTTGACCGCAAGCACAATCATTCAGTGGAACATAAGAACAACAACAACAACAACAACAACGATGACGACGACGACGACAACGACGATGATGATGATGATGATGATGATGATGATGATGATGATGATTTGGAAGGGACCTTGGAGGTCATCTAGTCCAAACCCCTGCTCAGGCAGGAAACCCTATACCATTCCAGACAAATGGCTGTCCAGTCTCTTCTTAAAGACTTCCAGTGTTGGAGCATTCACCGCTTCTGGAGGCAGGTTGTTCCACTGGTTAATTGTTCTCACTGTCAGGAAGTCTCTCCTTAGTTCTAGGTTGCTTCTCTCCTTCATTAGTTTCCATCCGTTGCTTATTGTCCTGCCTTCAGATGCTTTGGAGAATAGCTTGATTCCCTCTTCTTTGGGGCAGCCCCTTTGTGTCCGCCTCTTCCATTCCATTCTCTCAAGCTTAAGTTGGTGTGGTTTATGCTCTCAACCACCACTTGGAGAACTTAAGGTGACTTTCAAGTCCTGGCAGATGTTATTCATAGCTACTTTGAGCCCAGCAAACTTGGCAAGTCTTCCGAAGAAATCTGGAAACATTCTGGAGGAAATTTATATCGTCATTTAGTCAAGCTCTCCATTTCCCAAATATATCTATGCTTGTGAAATGGTAGGGAATCTTTTCGTTTTGATAATTAAGACCAACTTCCATATTTTTTCGGCTTACCACTGTGCGCTGCAGTAGGGTTGGCCAATGATTCATGCTTTTTTGTCATTTCCTNAGAAGCACAAAGCTAAAAGCACAAGCCTGATGATGATGAATGTGATTTCATCGAAACGTCGCTATGATACTTCTAATCTTACACGGGAGAAAACCCGAATGACCAAAGACTCATATATATATATATATATATATATATATATATATATATATATATATATATATATATATATATATATATATATATATATATATATATTTAAAACTGTCTCCTTAACACCACTGCACTCTTTTGATTTTTCATATGGAAAGATTGTGTGTTTCTTGTCGTACAAGAATTTAATCTTTTTCTTCTTCTACTTCTTCTAATTCTTCTAAGAAAGGACCAGACTTAGCATCTGAATGGAGCCTCTGAGAATGCTCAGGAAAATTACATAGCCAGGACAAAAGCACGATTAGATTTAACTCAATTTAAATATGTGTGTGTAAATGAAATGAAATATGGTGAATGTAATTACTTTTTGTGTATTAAATCATTCTTCCTTTCCTGGATTGTATGGGAGGTGGTGAGAGCTCTGAGCTAACCTTTGTTGAGCCCGAAAAAGCTAAACAGACTCAGAGCTGGCTAGAAAATGGATGGGAACCACCACGAGATTTAAAGATTATAAAATACGGTCAGGGATATTTTTTTTTTTTAAAAAAAAACACATTAAAATCCTACAATAAAGCAAAGGATTTTTTAAGAAAACTGCCCTTGTTTATTTAGCAGTACGCAGGTAGTTCCCCAAACTTACAACCACAATTGAGATTGAAATTTCTGCCGCAAAAGCAAGACGGTCCTTAAATGGGTTTTGCTCCATTTTACGACCTTCCTTGCCACCAGCGCAGTTGCTAAATTAGTAACACAGTTCTTAAGTGAACCTGGCTTCCCCATTGACTTTGCTCATCAGAAGGTCACAAAAGAGAATCATGTGACACACACCCGCTGGGATGCAACAACGGTCATAAGTATGAACATTTGCCAAGCCTCTGGATTTTTGATCACGTGATCATGGGGATGCAGCACAAGTCGCAACAGTGAGAAAAAACAGTCATAAGTCACATTTTTTGCTGCTGTTGTAACTTTGAATGGTCCCTAAGTCAACTGTTGTAAGTCATCCACAACTCCTCCCTTCGCAGGTACATGTCCATTTTCAGACACCAGGAGAAATAGTTTGTCTCATTCAGATGAGAAACTACGAAACCTCTTCTCATTATGCTGACGGAGTCTATGTTGCCTGCTACCACCACAAACCACTATAAACCACAAACCTTAACTCCTCTGGCTCTTGGTCAAGCTCTCACTAGGTTTCTCCTCACTCTGGGCCCATAACCTGTCAGAGCGTGCCACAGTCTTATTGCACTGAGATAATCCAGCAGTAAGCACAGTAAACACTGGTTTGTATTAAATGGTGGTTTATCTTACACTATCTTACAATATCACACACCAGGAACAATATACATACACGTGCTAATACAGCAGGATCCAACAAACCACGATTACAGCAGGAAACGGAAGAGAGAGATCACACCAGCAGCCTTCTTTTTATACAAAGGCTCTTAAAGAGACACAAACCCTGCTGAGTCATTCTCATCATTACATTACATCGTACATCTTACATTACATAAGTGGGTTAGCTGTTAAATCAATACTTTGACAACTTACCTGTATATAGCTGCTTATCTCACCAACACATAACTGAGTAGCATATAATACAATAGCCATTAAGAACTCCATAACCATCTACAAAGAATCAAAAATAAATAAAACGAATAAGTAAAATAAACAGATAAAACCCACCGTGGTGGGAGAACGAGCATTGCTTAATTTTATGAGTTGCCATCACACTGCTAGGCGTCTTGCTGGCTCGATTTTATGGCATAGAGAGTCCACTTGGTCTAGTGGTGAAGGCACCAGGCTAGAAACTGGGAGACAGTGAGTTCTAGTCCCACCTTAACTATGAAAGCTGATTGGATGACTTTAAGCCAATCACCAGGAAACTGTGAGTTCTAGGCTCGCCTTAAGCATGAAAGGTGGTTGGGTGACTTTGGGCCAATCACCAGGTGGCTGTGAGTTCTAGGCTCACTTTAGGCATGAAAGCTGGTTGGGTGACTTTGGGCCAATCACCAGGAGACTGAGAGTTCTAGTTCCAGGCATGAAAGCCATCTGGGTGACTTTGGGCTAATCACCAGGAGACTGTGAGTTCTAGTCCTTCTTTAGACATGAAAGCCGGCTGGGTGACTTTGGGCCAATCATCAGGAGACTGTGAGTTCTAGCCCACCTTAGGCATGAAAGCTGGTTGGGTGACTTTGAGCCAATCACCAGGAGACTGTGAGTTCTAGGCTCACCTTAAGCATGAAACCAGCTAGATGACTTTGGGCCAATCATCACGAAACATTGAGTTTTAGTCCTATCTTTAGGCATGAAAAGTCCTTTCCAAGGACCTGGGATAGGCAGATGTGGATGTTTGATGGTGTTAGAGGTATCATCACAAGATGCAAGCCATTTCTAGTAAAGTTGCCTTTTGGAGTTGACTGATGGTGAATTTGTCAATGCCGATGGTGTTCAGGTGGTGCTCCAGTTGTTTTGGGATTGCACCCAAGGCGCCTGTCACTATTGGTGCTACAGTCTTGCTTTCTTTTGCTACAGTCTTTCTATTTCTATTTGTCAGCCTTTGTATTTTGTGGTCTTCTCCAGTTGCCTCTCTTCCACTCTGCTGTTTCCAGGTA
>NW_015390835.1:43251-45949 GCF_001527695.2 Protobothrops mucrosquamatus | reverse complement strand
CGGCTGAAGAAAACCAGATGGTGGGGATAGAATGGCTCTCAGTTAGAGACGGACTATCTCTATCAATTCCTTATCCCTTTAAAATCCAGGAAGCCAGGTGCAAGAATCTATGTAAATTTCACCCTACTTTTCTACCAAGTTAGAGGCAGATCTTCAGGATTTGCATAATTTAGACGGATCGCTGTGTTCAGCTTTTTTTTTTGGGGGGGGCAGCGCCTTCTGATCACCTGGGAGAAGAAGAATTGTCTATTGTTCCGGCAGGCTACATCTGGACTTGTCTATGGGAATCACGAGCACCATCCATCCTTCCCCCCACTCCTCTTTTCAAAGAGCCCCCTTACAATGTACAGTACCAAAGAAAAAAGATGTTGTCTTCAACAGATGTTGGAGATGAAAAATGGCTAGGGCGATAGCAATTTGTTATTTAGTTATGGAGCCACCATCTGTTGTCTGTAGAGGCTCAATTCATTCAGAGGGAGTCAACCTTCACCAAGAAACATGGTTCCTTTTTTGCTTTTTCCCCCCTTTCTTGTCCATTTCCCTTCCTTCCTTCCTTCCTTCCTTCCTTCCTTCCTTCCTTCCTTCCTTCCTTCCTTGCCATGGTGGTTAGAATGAAGTATTGCAGGCTAACTCTATCCACAACTAGGAGTTCAATCCTGACCAGCTCAAGGTTGACTCAGCCTCCCATTCTTCCAAGATCGGTAAAATGAGGACCCAGATTGTTGGGGGCCATAGGCTGACTCTGTAAACCATTTAGAAGGGGTTGTAAAGTACTACGGAGCGGTATATAAGTCTACGTGCTATTGTTATTCCTTCCTTCCTTCCCAATGGTTAGAATTCAGTATTGCAGGCTGACTCTGCCCACTGCCAGCAGTTCGATCCTGACCGGCTCAATGTTGACTCAGCCTTCCCTCCTTCCAAGGTCAGTAAAATGAAGACCCAGATTGTTGGGGGCAGTAGGCTGACTCTGTAAACTGCTTAGAGGGGACTGTAAAATACTATGGAGCGGTATATAAGTCTAAGTGCTATTGCTATTCCTTCCTTCCTTCCTTCCTTCCATCCATCCTTCCTTCCCCTTCTTTCTTTCTTTCTTTCTTTCTTTCTTTCTTTCTTTCTTTCTTTCTTTCTTTCTTTCTTTCTTTCTTTCTTTCTTTCTTTCGTCAACTAAGCAACATTTTTTATTAAGGTCTTCTGCTTGATAAATGCCCCTAACCCTAACCCTATAAATGCAATCAAAGAAATTCTGTTATTCTCTTGTTCTGCTGTTCTGCTATTCTGTGATGTGTGTACCATTGGAAGACCAGGCTGGGGACAGATCACTGGAGAAAATCTATGTGGTTGCTAAGAGTTGACAACAACATGAAAAAAGACGTTGCAAAAAGTTCAGAGAAGAGCAACTAAGATGATCCAAGGCCTGGAGACCAAAACATACAAAGAAGGGCTGCAGGACTTGGATTTGGCCAGTCTGGAGAAAACAAGAAATAGGAGTGGCATGATAGCAGTGTTCCAGTATTTGAGGGGCTGCCACCAAGAAGAGGGGGGTCACGTTATTCTTCAAAGCACTAGAAGGCAGGACGAGAAACAATGATGGGAAACTGGCCAAAGAGAGAAGCAACCTGGAATTAAGGAGAAACTTCCTGACAGTGAGGACAATCAACCAGTGGAACAGCTGGCCTCCAGAAATCGTGGGCGCTCCATCCCTGGAGATTTTTAAGAGGAGGCTAGACAGTCACTTGTCTGAGATGGCATAGGTTCTCCTATTCGAGCAGGGGGCTGGACTAGAAGACCTCCAAAGTCCTTTCCAGCTCTATACTATTCAACATGATAGTCCCCAATAATCAATCAGAGTACATATACATTCCGTTCCATTGTTAGACCCAACAGACCAAGCAGTAAAAGGACAACACATTTTATTTCTTATGAGTGATTGTATTGGGAAATCGTAGATAAAAATGGTGGCCTCTTTTCTTTCTGGTAACAAAGGAAAAAAAAATAGAGTTGGTTGAAGTGAAGAGACATGTCCCACCGAAGGCTGAATGACATAATATATCCTCGAAAGAAAAAGGGCACAGGCTGGCATCAAATAAAGGGCAGGCACTTAGGGAGTTTTAGCAGAAAATTCTTCATTCCGAGAGTAATAGACTGCTGAAATGGACAAAGAGAGAAGGCATCAAATTTAAGGAACATTAAAAGGCAGGCAATAAATATCAGGGGAAAAAAAGAGATACTTTGGACAGTGAATGAAAAGCTATTCTCGAAGAGCTGGGACA
Organism: Protobothrops mucrosquamatus; assembly: GCF_001527695.2. Classification (NCBI taxonomy): domain Eukaryota; kingdom Metazoa; phylum Chordata; class Lepidosauria; order Squamata; family Viperidae; genus Protobothrops; species Protobothrops mucrosquamatus. The sequence goes on along the minus strand of NW_015390835.1, from coordinate 43,679 downwards.
GCAAGAAAAGAGCAGTGGGCGAAGATGAAGCTCAGAGGAAAAGGCTGGTAATGGATGGGAACATTGAGGAAATTGCAAAGTTACTTTCCACGGAGGTGTTTTAGGTCCTTGGGTGAGCCACCAAGAAAAGGAGCTCGGGAAAATACAGTATATAAAGGCTGACGTGTTCGTGACAAGTGGATCTCAATTAAAGTGACCCAACAAAGGAGTGCATTTAGTACGGGAAGGGAAGGGGGAGGGGAGGGTGGAGAGAAGAAGAGATAAGAGGGAAGGAGAGGAGGGAAGGAAAGGGACAAAAGGGAAGGGAAGGGACAAAGGGAAAAGGAAGGGACAAAAGGGAAGGGACAAAAGGGAAGGGAAGGGAAAAAGGGGAAGGGAAGGGAAGAAGGGGAGAGGAGAGGAGAGGGGAGGGGAGGGGAAAGGAAGGG
>NW_015390835.1:39251-41407 GCF_001527695.2 Protobothrops mucrosquamatus | reverse complement strand
GAGAGAGAGAGAGAGAGAGAGAGAGACAGACAGACAGACAGAGCCCATGGGAGCAAGGATGAAAGGGGAAAACAGAGTCAACAGGGCAAGGAACTGCATTCAAACAGTCATCGTGAGTGAAAGGACACCGGAACGACAAGAACTGCATCTTGCAGGCCCAAAAGAAGAAGAAAGGAAGGAAAGAGGCAACAATGGAGGTTGCAGAAAAGAAGTCCTACTCAGGTTGTGGGTTGCAAATGGGGCTGGCCATTTGTGGAGGAGGAAAGAGGAGAAGGGTCTAGAACAGTGGTGGTGAACCTAGGGCATGGGGGACACTCAGAGCCCTCTCTGTGGGCACATGCGCCATCGCCCCAGCCCCACCTCCCCACGGCCCCCTCCTCACCAACAGCCCCCCTGGAGGAGAGTCGCCCCCAGGTGCGGCCCACGCGGAGCAGCGTAACCAAGGACATGTCAGCCGGGCAGTGGGGGCAAGACTCTGCCCTCGTGCCCCATCATGCACAGATGATGCTGCAGAGTGCGGGCGGAGGGCGTGGCCACCATGGCACTGCTGGGTTGCCTGGGCGATCTGCTGTGGCAGGCCATGGAGGTGGTGGGTGGCCCTGCGGGGGGGCAGGGTAGGAGGGGAGCAGTTTTTGGGCACTTGATCTCTAAAAGGTTCACCATCACTACTCTAGGACAACTCCCCATGTCCAACTCACCCTGACTGATTCACCCCGGCCCATTTGACATGGGGCAATTCAATAAATCAATAAATCAATAAATCAATAAATCAATAAATCAGAATAGAGCTGGAAGGGACCTTGGAGGTCTTCTAGTCCAGCCCCCTACTCAAGCAGCAGAACCTATACCATTTCAGACAAATGGCTGTCCAGTCTCTTCTTAAAAACCTCCAGTGTTGGAGCATTCACCGCTTCTGGAGGCAGGTTGTTCCACTGGTTCCTAATTTCTGGTCCTACCCCTGAAAGTATGTTTCCCTCTTTTATCTTACGCACACAAAGATGTACCAAACACACACAAGCACAGAGTCTCGGAACATCTAAAATATTGCTCAACGGTGCTGATTTTCAAGGAAGGTGGACATTAATATGAAAACATCACACACACCCCATCCACTTTATTTTAGCAAGAAGCATCTAACCACAACGGAATTCTTTCCCATCTGCTAAATAAAAGAAAGTAGATTCTACTTCTCAGCTTTATTTTTTTTCTTTTGGAAAAAAAAATACTACTCTATAAAAATTGAATGACAGCAAAGACCTTGAAAGTAACCATCAAACATGCAAGCCAATCGTCGTCTCCTTCGATAAGCTGTGTAGAGTCAAATGGGTGGCCATTAAAATCCCCGGATCAGGAATAATGCAAGCTTGTAATTCTATTTCTCATTCCCCTGATTTCTGTCTGATATTTTTGTTTATCACCGAATTATATTCCAGTCCTCATTTGCAGCCATATTGGGTAAATTACTCATGTTCTGCCATGGGAAAAAAATATAATAAATAAAAGTCCCAGGAGTATAAATTGATCTATGTCCATCTTCTGTGACTTAAAATTGCAGCGATTTTAACTTTTTCATTCCTTTCCATTTTGAAGAAGAGGCAGCCCTCTGCAAAGCCAATATTGGGAGAATTAAGACTTTAAGTCTCCCTGAATTATCTTCTAGCGTGCAATTTATACACTTATTCTTTCTTTTTTAAAATAACCATCCTGAGTCTGGGCAAAAATCGGTCTCATGGGAGGTGTGTTGTTAAAAGTGGAATGCCTGGGATGGATGAAGAAGCTTCATTTTGGATTTTGGCTCAACAGTAACTGTGTTAAATCACTGCTTGGAACTGAATTTTCAATCTTCAGATCCAATCAGTGCATAAATGAAAGCATCTTTGAATCCAAACAAAAACTTGGTAAGGCATTTGCACATTATAGGTACATTTGTTTCTGTTCCAATCTCATTACTGGATTGAATTAATTTGATCAACCCTGAACTGATTTCCAAAGTTGAATTAGATTGACAATTGGAATGGATGGATGGATGGATGGATTGATGGATGGGTGGGTGGATAGGTGGAAGGGAGGGAGGGAGGGAGAAAAAAAGGAAGGAAGGAAGAATGAAAGGGAAGGGAAGGGAAAGGGAGGGAGGGAGGGGAGGGAGGAAAGAATAA
>NW_015390835.1:32716-39048 GCF_001527695.2 Protobothrops mucrosquamatus | reverse complement strand
AGGAAAAGGGAGGGAGGGGAGAAAGGAAGGAAGGAAGGAATAATGAAAGGGAAGGGAAGATAGGTAGAGAGGTAGAGAGATAGAAAGAGAGAGGGAGGGAGGGGAGGAAGGAAGGAAGGAAGGAATAATGAAAGGGAAGGGAAGGTAGGTGGAGAGGTAGAGAGATAGAGAGGGAGGGAGGGAGGGAGAAAGAATGAAAAGGAAGGGAAGGAAAAGGGAGGGAGGGAAGGAGGGGAGGAAGGAAGGAATAATGAAAGGAATAATGAAAGGGAAGGGAAGGGAAGGGAAGGGAAAGGGAGGGAGGGAGGGGAGGAAGGAAGGAAGGAATAATGAAAATGAAGGGAAGGTAGGTCGAGAGGTAGAGAGATAGAGAGGAAGGAAGGAAGGAAGGAAGGAAGGAAGGAAATGCTTCCCCAAATGCTCCCACGTTTCTGGCAAGCCTCAAAACAAAGGAGGACATACACACCTTCAGCCTTCTCTGGCTGCAAGTAGTTTCACACACAGTCTGATTAGAAGAGTAATTTACTCAAGGCCACGGAGATAACAAGGAATGACACATACACCCAAACTCTAATGAGTCTGTGGAAATACAAGCTTGCCTGAGCAGTTTCAGAAGAGAAGCCAAAATACAATCCGAGGTCTTTGAACATCCAAGCAATGTTGTCAGTCAGTCCAATGGTCAGAGTGTCCGGGTTTCCAAGCAGAAATCACAGAACAAGAGATCAGAAACAACACACACAAAACTCCAAGGAATCGGCGTTTGTTCCCGACAAATGCCTCTCCCCACAGTGTCTCCTTAAATCTCAGTCTCCAGGTGTGCCTTGTGGAGAGGGGTGGGACACTCTCCTCCCGAGTAGTTGAACCTGCCTGCGTTGTTCCCTCCTTCTCTCCACTCTCCGTGCTCTAGGATCAGGTGGGGGTGGCCCTTGCTCATCGCCTAAACTCTGCTTCTCCTGTTCATCCTTTCCCAATCCTGAAGGGCCCTGGCCTGTCTCGGCCTGCTCTTCCCCACATTCCTCTGAAGCCACAGACACCTCTCCCTCGACCTCCATAGGGTCCCCTTCCAGCTCATTTTCCTCTGCAGATTCAAGCTCTGACGGAGGCATGACAACGATTTTGTTGTTCTTGAACATTCTTGAAAAGTTCCCAAACTTCAGCTATCTATTTTTCTTCCTGGACATTTGGATCTGCCAGGAAATCTCATCTCCTTTGCCAAATCTACACACTTGGGGCATCTTTTTATGTTTAGTACCCATCCCCAAGAAGCAAGCCGGGTCGCTGTAAATCAGGTTTTCCTGAGCCATCTAAAGGAAGGCTTTTAATTAAGTTGCTACAGCTTCAAACGTGGAAGAAAGCAGAGCAATCAATACGCTTTAATTCATCGTGCTGGAAATTGTGAACTTGGGAGAGCCTCTTTAATGTAGAGATGTGGGCTTAATGGCCACGATACCGTGACAGCTAACAAGCTTTGGCCCAAGTAGATACTTACAAATGTATTTATTTATTACAAAGGTAGGTGAATGTAAGCGTCCCAGGATAATGTTGCAGGATCCAATCTGGGTTGGTCACTAGGCAGGAAAAACCAAAGGTACAAGTACAGATTGGGCAAGACCTGGCTCAAAAACAGCAACTGTGAGGGGGACCTTGAAGTCCTAGTGGACGATCACTTAAACATGGGTGTCAAAAAGGGAGAAGAAGCCAGCATGGAACGAAACGGGCCCTGGGTGCAAAGGTGGCTTTGTGTCACTCTGGTGAGATTCGGCCCCGCAAAATGCAATCGGCCTCAATTTCCAAAACCAATTTTCTCCCATCATCTCATAAAAGGAGAGGTCACTCCGCGTCAGGTGCCATTTCTCCCCTCCCTCGCCGCTTCTCCGAAAGGAGGGGAGAGACTTCCCGCGGGAAGCAGGGGGAGGGTTCATTAAATCACACGGTTGAAGGGATAGCTTGAAGACCCTGGCCAAAATAGACCCCAGGAAACCTCGAGGGAGCTGAGCGAATGGTTGGGTTAGAATAAGATGCTCTGATGCCCTGCGCTGGGAGAGGGAGAGGGGGATCACTTCAACTGAAGATGGAAGTCACGAGAGACAGAAGGCAGAACCCATCACGCTAACTCTGATTTTTCTACCAAGATGTTTCTCTCATGGGGTCCTCGGTGCTCTCTGAGCTTGGTGGTTTTCTTTCAGACGTTTTGTGACCCAACTAGGTAACATTCTCAGTGCTGAAAGGGAGTGGGGTTTGTGGAGAGGAGGAGGAGGAGGAGGAGGGGTCCTTGGTGTTTTCTGAGTTTGGTGTTTTTTTTTTTCAGATGTTTCATGACCCAACTAAGTAACATTATCAGGACTAAAAGGGAGTAAGATTTTTCCCCTCCCTCCCTCTTAGAGTTCCTCCCTCCCTCCCTCCCTTCTTTCCTTCCATATTTCCTTCCTCCCTCTCACAATTTTTATCTTTCTTTTCTTCCATATTTCTCTCTTTCCCTTCCTTCCTTCCTTCCTTCCTTCCTTCCTTCCTTCCTTCCTTCCTTCCTTCCTTCCTTCCTTCCTTCCTTCCTTCCTTCCTTCCAAGGGACGTTAGAGTCCTAGTGGATCACTTAACCATGAGCCAGCCGTGTGCAGCAGCAGTAGCCAAAAAAGCCAATACAATCCTGGATTGTATAAACAGAGGCATAGGTTCAGGATCACGCGAAGTATTAGTACCACTTTATAAAACCCTAGTAAGACCACACCTGGAATACTGCAGCCAATTTTGGTCATCATATCACAAAAAAGATGTTGAGAGTCTGGAAAAAAATCAGAGAAGAGCAACTTAATATGATCCAAAGCCTGGAGACTAAAACATACGAAGAACGGCTGTAGGACTTGGGTTTGGCTAATTTAAAGAAAAGAAGAAACAGGGGAGACATGATAGCAGTGTTCCAGTATCTGAAGGGCTGCCACAGAGAAGAGGAGGGGGTCACGTTATACACCAAAGCACCAGAGAGCAGGACAAGAAGCAATGGATGGAAACTGATCAAAGAGAAAAGCAACCTAGAATTAAGGAGAAACTTCCTAACAGTGAGGACAATTAACCAGTGGAACAGCTTGCCTCCAGGAATCGTGGGTGCTCCATCACTGGAGATTTTTAAGAAGAGGCTATATTATAATTTCCAAGCTTCAGGCAACCAGAGTTTCCCTTATCTCAACTCTACATTTTTCCCCTTTTTATAACAAAATCTAAAATTCTAAATACACATCTTGTGTGTTTGCATATAATGTTAACTTAAATATTGAGGGGAAATTAAAGCTTGGGGGAAAAAGCAATAACAGGACATTGATTGTATATAAGGATTGAATGCAAACACAATTAAGATATGTATAAGCTAAAAACTATTGATAAATGTAACAAAGATGGTTTTACTTAGTTGATAACAATAAGAACTACATTAGCTCAATATGAGATAGTAGATATTAAGGGAAAAAGAGAGGAGATATTTGATGTTGTTACATGAGATTTGTGCTAAAGATTTATGTATGTTATTGAATTATTGACTACCCAGCCACCACGTTGCTTTTTAAATGTTTAATTGTAAAATCAGAAAACTAATAAAACATTATATATATATATATATATATATATATATATATATATATATATATATATATATATATATATATATATGTGTGTGTGTGTGTGTGTGTGTGTGTGTGTGTGTGTGTGTGTGTGTGTGTAGGTCTTTGGTTATTCGGGTTTTCTCCCGCGTAAAAGTGGAAGTGTCCTGGTGACGTTTTGACGAAGTCCCATTCGTCATCTTCAGGCTGATGTCTTCAGCTTCGTGCTTCTAGGAGTAAGCTTCTAGAAGCACGAAGCTGAAGACACCAGCCTGAAGATGACGAATGTGACTTCGTCGAAACGTCACCAGGACACTTCCAATTTTACGCGGGAGAGAACCCGAATGACCAAAGACCTACATACAAACACCCGCGAAAACCTCAGAAAACAAATATATATATATATAAAGAAGAGGCTAGACAGTCTCTTGTCTGAGATGGTATAGGTTCTCCTGCTTGAGCGGGGGGGGGGGGGCTGGACTAGAACACCTCCAAGGTCCCTTCCAGTTCTATTCTATTCTATTCTATTCTATTCTATTCTATTCTATTCTATTCTATTCTATATTTTCTTTCTTCTCTTCTCTTCTCTTCTCTTCTCTTCTCTTCTCTTCTCTTCTCTTCTCTTCTCTTCTCTTCCATTCCATTCCATCCCATCCCATCCCATATTTTCTATTCTATTCTATTCTATTCTATTCTATTCTATTCTATTCCAGTGGTTCTCAACCTTTTTAATGCCGCGACCCCGAACCGGTCGTAAGTCGAGGACTAAACCGGTCGTAAGTCGAGGACTAAACCGGTCATAGGTCGAGGGCTAAACCGGTCATAAGTCGAGGACTACCCAACTGGTCATAAGTCAAGGACTTTCCCTGCCCGGGAGCGCCGCACATGCATGGTTCCACCCCCTGCGCCGGCCGAGGCGTAGCTGGCAAGCGGCAGAGACGGAGCAGGCCAACCACCAGCTGGCCCAGCTCAAGGGAGGTAAGGCACCCACCGGAAAAGGGGAAAAAAATGGCGGACAGCCTTGCTTGGCGACCCCTGTGAAATGGTCGATCGACCCCAAATGGGGTCGCGACCCATAGGTTGAGAACCGCTGTTCTATTCTATTCTATTCTACTCTACTCTTACTCTACTCTACTCTACTCTACTCTACTCTACTCTACTCTACTCTACTCTACTCTACTCTACTCTACTCTATTCTATTCTATTCTATTCTCTCTTTTTTGTTGTTCTGTTCTGTTCTGTTCTGTTCTATTCTAATTCTAATTCTATTCCATTCTATTCCTCATCTAGCATTTACCAAACACCAAAGGCTAGCTGGAAACTCAGCTTGTTGCAATTCCAAGCTATCTGGAAGTCAGAGAAGCTTGCCCTAAGACAAATCTTCATCCCAATTTCAGTTTTAAAGCCCCCTGCTCTTTCTCCAAATGTCGTTCTCTTCTCTTTTTAATATCACATTTCCTGGCGAGCATTATTCATTTTGAGCGCCAGAAACAGGGCAACGCGTAAATAGGAGGAAGCCATTCATTTGTGAAAAATGACACCGAGCGTGACGGAGAAGATAAATTCTTCATGTAAAGAGAGGAGGGGGAAAGATCTGTCACAACTTTCCGTGTCATGCGTGTCTCCTCATTGTACATGGCCTTCAGCTGCAAAGTCTGGAGTTTTGTTAAGTATCAGCCACAGACGGCTGGTCCAAATCTCCATTCAAGTCGAATTGAGGTTTCTGCTGGTTTCCCAGAATGTTGAGACTCTAGAAAGAGTACAGAGAAGAACAACTATGATGTTTAAAGGCCTGGAGACTAAAACACATGAAAAACAGTTTTTGGAATTGGGTCTGTCTAGTTTAACGAAGAGAAGGACGAGAGGGGACAGGAGAGCAGTCTTCCAGTATCTCAGGGGCTGCCACAAAGAAGAGGGAGTCAAGCTATTCTCCAAAGCCCCTGAAGGCAGGACAAGGAGCAACAGGTGGAAACTGATTAAGGAGAGAAGCAACCTAGAACTAAGGAGAAACTTCCTGACAGTGAGAACAATTAACCAGTGGAACAACCTGCCTCCAGAAGCGGTGAATGCTCCAACACTGAAAGTTTTTAAGAAGAGACTGGACAGCCATTTGTCTGAAATGGTATAGGGTTTCCTGCCTGAGCAGGGGGTTGGACTAGATGACCTCCAAGGTCCCTTTCAACATTATTATTATTATTATTATTATTATTATTATTATTATTATTATTATTAATGTTGATGGACTGGATGTTGTCAAAAACAGTAGCACCAGCCTTTTCCGTGGAAGCCAGAAAAAAAAAAAAAGCTTGAAACAAAGGGGGTCTGTGGAGCTACTGAGTTATCCACGTCCTGATTGTCCCAAAGGTGTTTTTCCAAAAAGCAACTGAATTTCTTGCGTTTTCTGTCCTTGAAAAACAAAACAAAACACTTGCCTTCATAGAATTAAAAAGCTGCATTAACAGAGGAACAGAATCAAGATCACATGAAGCCTTAGGAATACTGCATCCAGTTTTGGGTCACCACATTACAAAAAAGATGTTGAGACTTTGGAAAAAGTGCAGAGGCCTGGAATGTGAAACATATGAATAGAATAGAATAGAATAGAATAGAATAGAATAGAATAGAATAGAATAGAATAGAATAGAATATATGGAATAGAATAGAACGGAACGGAACGGAACGGAACGGAATAGAATAGAATAGAATAGAATAGAATAGAATAGAATAGAATAGAATAGAATAGAA